>NC_043968.1:51033556-51283556 GCF_902148855.1 Sphaeramia orbicularis | reverse complement strand
GGGAGATAAAAATTTTATACTGTGAGAATGTAAATCACACTAACTTTGTTACTGTACTGCGACATTTTGAGCTCATGTAACTTGATTATTCACTTACAGTATTTGTCTGAAAATCTATAACCTGAATAAACAATCTCTTGGAAAGGATCAATGAAGCAAGAAGCTAAATATAGGGGAAACAAAGTGAGAGGAGGGAGGAAAATGAAGATATCCATGAAGGGTGGAAAAAAATCCAGTGAAATCTGTGATTCTAATTATTTCTGACACCAGCCTCCACTTATGGGTGCCCACTTGACAAGTTAAAATTATGACCAAATACATTAATGAACACATAATTAAGGCCCTAAATAGCACCGTTTCATTCCCAATAGCAACATTAAAATGCAATGCGAACCTTGATCTCTCCTACTCTTTCTGGTTCTTGTTTCATTCCAACTCTGTCCCTTCCTTCACCTCTAATTAACTCTGGGAAGAAGGCACTTACCCCATCTTCTCCTTATCGATTGAACCACTCATCTGTTTAGTTTTCCCTTTCTTTTGTCCACAATGTGAATCATAACCTTTATCTCAGACCAGTCATTATTTTTCACCTCCGTGCCACTTCTTTTTACCCTTATTTCACCTGAGTATGGATCATTACCAACCCTTATTTCATTCATCATCCTTTCCACCCCTGCTCCATGTTTTTTATTCTTTCTTTCCCTACCTCTTTGGTCCCTGGATGCTGATCATCCCCATGTCCTCAGAGAAATCTGTAAGATGGCAGTGGAAGCCTTGATCCTGAAGAACCGTTCTGATGTGGTTCCAGTTGTGTTCTGCCACACCACCTCCAATGGCAAGGTAGTACGCGTCTCCTGAAGCACGGGAAAAAAGAAGAAAGTGAGTGATCAGGTGAGAAAACAAAGTGATACTATAAGAAATTACTACACAAAGTTTCTGGCAACATACAGTATAATGGTGATCAATCATTTTTCTTTTATGCATTTTAATGGAAAAAACCTGGAGTGATATTTTTCATTTTTTTGGTTGGTTCAGATGTTTCAGCTTTGCTTGGCGTAACCCAGATTTTGAAAATGGTATGAAGAACAGATGAATGGGGGTGTACGATAAAGAAAGACAAAAAGACAGAACAGCAAATTCAACATGTGCCACAATACAACAAATAATACAATACAACAGCATGGCTGATATGATTGACTGTGTGCTGTAGATAGAAATAAGCAAAATGACACAATGAATACTGAATACGACATAAAACAGAGTAAGAGAAGGATACAGAGAATGACAGAGGAAAGAAACTGTGAAAACAGAATATCAAAATTACAAAGGACATAATGTTGCAACAAACACAATATATCAATGTACTGACTATAAAACAATAAACAGAAAAGAAATAATAAGACAGGTATACTCTGTAAAAGATAGAGATGAAGGGGAATAATGAGCAGAAAAGAATCACAGAAACACAGATCACATAACACATAAAACAAAACAGCAGATAGAGGTAAGAAAATGATAAAAATCCACAGTTTCTCACCGTTGGACTCTGGCGCCAGGGGCAAGTTGGCAGTGCCGGGCTCCAGTCTGCTCACCGTCAGGTCAGCCTCTGCCCCTCCTCTCTTATTCAGCATGCAGGTATACACAGTGGAGCCTGAAATAAAACAGAAATAATGATACAATTAACTCTTGTGGCAGATTTTGCTTTGTGCAGTCTATTGGAACCAAGCCGACTGAAATGAGTATAAACATGAACCCCAGTCTGAGGTCACTCCTCTGCTTTGTTTGTAACCGAATCCTGACTTTCTGCTTCTCTGGGTCCGTCTTCAAATAGAAATGAATTCTTAATGAATTGAATTTAACTCAAGAGGTTACAACTCTGCTGGCAGGTGAAAACATTGTCCTTTGTGTGATACCTGATAGCGAAATAAACAATTTCTACAATCTTAGATTTTAATGATGAGGATGTCAGCACAAAGCATCAGAACGAAGGAAGTCTGCATCTAATTACAAGAGATATGCAAAAACACTATTACCAGTTACAATACCATGAAAATATGTCAACGACTGACTAATTACAGTTAGTTTTATGCTGTAATCAGCCTAAAAGAAAAGGTATGTAAATGTATCAGCAAAGCAAAAGTCAGACTAATAGGACATTAAAGGTGCTGGAGACTTTTGTGGCCAATTTTTCATAAAATCTGAAAAACCTCAGTCATATCCTCAGTATTACAAATCTGTAAGTCTTTCTGTGATTACTCACCTGAATCTCTTGCATTACAGTGAACAATTTTTAAGTGCCATCTACTAAAAACCATCCGTGTGTTTACAAACTGACCCGGGAGGTCACTCGGGCATCTTTGGAATTTTGTCACAATGTGCATTGTGGGAGACGGAGGTTTGCGCAGCCACCTGACAGCAGCAGTGGCAGCGCAACCATATGGTATATGGATGAAACAAACACGCGGAAACAGCTGGAGGAATATGCATAGAAGGAAGGAAGTTCCTGCCGTTTCTGATCGTGTCTGTTCCAGCTGCCACTGTCAGGTGGCTGCGCGAGCCTTCGCTTCCCACAATGCACGTTGCAACAAAATTCCGAAGATGCCCGAGTGACCTCCTGGCTCGTTTGTAAACACATGGACTGTTTATGGTGGATGGCACTTTGAAATTGTTCACCGTAATGCAAAAGATTCAGGTGAGTAATCACAGAAAGACTTACAGATTCGTGATACTTAGGCTATGACTGAGGTTTTACAGATTTGACGAAAAATTGGTCACGAAAGTCTCCAGCACCTTTAAAGATTCATTTAGGAAGTGCAACTCCTATAATTACATTAAAGGTACAGTATAATATGAAACATTTCCGCACTTAACATTTACAATGGTACAAACTAGAAATGTACATAATTTTATCCATTGTTTTATTCATCAACATTAGCCACCTTGATATTTTGTTTGAAATGACATAACATGAATATACAAGTAAAATGGTATTAATTTGGATTTTCTCAATAAAATGTGACCTGCCAGTGGGTAGGATACATTAAGCAGCAAGTGAACCTTTAGTCCTCCAAGTTAATGTGTTAGAAACACTAAAATGGACAAGAGTGAGGATCTGGGTAACTTTGACAGGCGAGTCCAATCACTGAGTCAAACCATCTTCAGATCTTGTAGGGCAGAGTTGGTTTAAAGAGCAACCGAATCCCAACCAATTGAGCGTCTTTGGGTCCATAACATTATTACCATCTAATACGGTGTAGGTTCCTGTTTTTCCATGAAAACAGCTCACCCCTCTGAAGGGGTGCTGTGGTATCTGGACCGACTCCCACAGATCAATTGTCCTGAGATTGGGATGCCCTTCCTTAGTCCATTTTTGGTCAGTCCTAACCACTGCAAACCAGGACCACCCAACAAGACCTGCAGTTGTGGAGATGCTCTGACCTAGTCATTACCGTTACAATATGGATCTGGTCAAAGTCACTCAGGTACTTGCGTTGCTCATTTTGCTGCTTCCAACACATTAGCTTTGAGGACTAAATGTTCACTTGTCTAATATATCCAAGCCAGTGAAAGGTACCATTGCAATGAAATAATAATCAATATCATTACCACTTCTCCTGTCAGTGAGCATAATGTTATGGATGATCGGTGTATGTCGCTAAAGATAATATGCACAAAGCTTTCATGTATTACATCGTCTGTAAACATCTGTCTGTGTCATGTCAGGTAGAAGTTTATTGGTAATATTAGGAAAACAACTCCCATGATGTCATCTACTACTGTCTATTACTATTTTGATTGTGAAACCTTCTGATAGCAGAAAATGCTATATACTTAAGACCTGGCAGCAAGAAAAAAAACGGTGAATCACAAGTGAGACGATATGGTTGAACGACACGTTTTGTACTGGGTTGAAAGCTCCCCTTTAGAGCCTCAAAGTGCAGACTGATATCTTTTAAATTATTCTGACTGTGCAAGTTTGTGTTTGGGAAAAAAAATGGGACAATTCCAGTACAAAAGGTTTAGTCTCTGTGTAGCTTTCCAGCCTTTTTGGGTGAGATTGATAGAGAGGAACCGCTGGAGTGAGTCCCTTATTCATAACTTGATCCTGATTTTATTCACACTCCTCCTGTCTCTTCACTGAAAGCACACCGCCTCCATCTCTGCCAACACACAGGGGAGACTGCCAATCACAGTACAGAGCAGGCATAGCTGTCAATTTCACAAACTTAAAAAAATAAGGTAATGCAATCGATGCTGTGCAAACACTTACAAGGAACCTTCAACAGTGGAGAAAGTATGTATGAGCTTACTGTATGAGTATTTAGGATGTCTTTGTGGAAGAGCAACTTTGTTTGTGTTCTGGCATTTTGTTTTGTCCCTCTATACATGTGAGCACCCTCTTCATTCTGTCAATCTTTTCTCCCATCTGTCTGAGCCTGTGCATGCATGTGTGTGTGTCTGTGTGAGTGTGTGTGTTCTTACTTCAGCATCAGACACACACTGACCTGGCTTCTTGTTGACATCAGCAGTGAACAGCCAATCAGCCGCCTTCTTGGCATCTGGTCCAGTGAGATAGAACTTTCCAAAGTAGGACATGTCAAACACAGCCACACCGTGTCTACATGAGAGGCACTCGCTTTTAATCTGAAGGAAAACAAATACATTATATTCCCTCTCCATCATTCCTCCTTGAGGTGTGTGACATGTTAATGAATAAAGTATAGCATGATAGAACAACATCCTTCCTTTCACCTTATGCACAATTGTTTATTTCAATGCAAACAACTATTTGTAACAACTGTGAACTAAAGAATTTTCTTGAGGACAACATTTTCTCAGGTTATATCCTCACTAATGACAGTGTTGCAAAATTAATCTCCAAATATTCTAACATGTATATCACATGACCAGGGGGAGAAAAACACTGCTGGACAAAGGAATAATCATAAATTGCTCAAACAACAGGGGTGTGACTAATGAGTGAGGGATACGCTGGGACCGATAAGACCAATCAGGCAGCCAATCTGGGTCTCTTCGATTCTAAAGGTCATCATCTTTGTCTGTCCACAATACAAAACAGACCTGGAGGAAAAAGCCCAGTTTCCAGAAGTCTCTGTTTTTATCTTATTGCGTTTTCAAGCAAAAACAAATCAGTGTGGACATAACCTCTGTTTTCCATTAGATTCCAAGGACATCTTCGTTGGAACATCTTTGCAAATCATGTTAGAAAACTGCAAAAGCTGAAATTCCCTTAAGAATCAAACCATACATTTTTTTGTTAGACAAACTATGTACCATCATAATCACTCATATATTTACTTATAAATTGCTTCCTCTAGCTGTACTGATGTTTTTGTTCCCTCACATTTCTTTTGCTTTTTTTGGCAATGGCTATTGCCACAGTACTGTGGCACAAAATATCAGTTTGTCTATTGCCACAGAGCTAATCAAATGTTTGCATTTGTACTAGAGCCAAACAGAGATAATGTTACATGAACTCATTCGCCTCTTGTTGCCACAGTACTGTGGTGATACATGGTGTATACTTCGGTGCAGTCTTTTGTGCATTTTGCAATTGATGGAAGAAACAACAAATTAGTGATAGTATATAGTATAGAATAGGAATTATTGTTCTGGCTCCTCTATATGTTGTTTTATGGTGTTCTTTGCTCTGGAGGCTAGAGGTGGGTGGAGCTACATGTTAGATGCAGCAGTGTGCTGTGTGGAATTCAACGCAAGTCTTCCATGTTGCAGTCCGATATGTTACCAAGTGTGCTAAATGTCCACTGTGTCTCAGGCTGACCTATTTGCTATATGATTGCCTTGGTACTTTTTCAGGATGTAAGTTACCAGTCTAGACATGATGTAATGTGCATTGTGATTGGCTCTGTGGTAATAGACAAACCGATATTTCATACCACAGTACTATGTCAATAGTCACTTCGGGGTTTTTTTTCCTTCCATTCTTGTATTTTTTTTCTTTTTACAATCTGTTTATGTGTTTTTTTCTCACTAGTACTACAATCTAATCTGATGTACGATGCACTCCAAAAAGCACACACAAAACAAGGAGCTTGAAAATAAGAGGGTCTACTTCTGTTGCCTTTCAGTGGTTTTGGCAAGGAAAGACACAGACCAGAGTATAAAATCTTTTTAATATAAGTGGGACAATTTCCCTTTTTAAACCGATGTTTATTTTGCTTGTGTCTATAGTTGAAACATATTTTCGTTATATGCTTTGGGGAATAAGTGAGCAAACTCTTGTTCTAAGTACAGTAAAAGAGGAAAAGCTCTCCAATATGAATAAGAATATAGTTTCAGAAAACACAAAGGGCAATGGGTCTTTACTTTTAGTCATTTTAAATAAACAATTTTTTCACTGAATTTATAGCAAATGTGTTGTAGTAGTAGGTGGCCTATCATTTACTGGACATGAAATGAAATGCCAGGATATGACATTGTGGTCGTACTGCACAGACCAGTGCCCAAAATCCAAACCTGAAATATTTAAACATAGATAAAAAATAAATAAATAAAACAGGTAAAAATAGAAGACCGTTGATATTAATGTACTCCATTCTCTTCCTATGTTTCCTTCAAAACTGACTGTACATATGCTCCCTTTCACTTGTCCATGATAGTATTTTCCCATGAGCACTCACATATTTCCCATGAGCACACATGTTCACAGCATTAGATCCACCCTCTGGACACCCTGACATTTACAGCCTAGAGATATCTGATTGATGTGGAGAAATGTATGAAATATGAAACGTATCTGCATTGTAAAAACATATTCACCCAGTCACACCTCTACACTTTGTGTCTTACCACGTCATGATGTGGAGGAAAGTCAAATGTGTATTCTTTGCCCAGCAATTCATTATATTTGTAGTTCACGTTCTTCTTGGTCTCATAAGCTCCGTAGTAATCATAGTCTTTAACCTTTGCAATAACAAAGATAAGAAAACAAAAAACAACACCAACAAAAAGTAAAAGGCTCATTAATCACCAATTTTCCAAGCAGAGAAAAAGTCCAAGCAACTGTGTGGATAAGTTTCGGTGTCATCTATTGCTGGTAACAAGTTCATGGTGACAATATTTTTCCAGAAAGCAGATTACAATTTCCATCTTTATGTCTTCCCAAGTGTCTTTTGTCAATATTTGGATATAAATAAACAACAGATGAACACATGCTGATGTACAGTGTATGTTGGTGAATGTGTGTTTCTCACAGGAGCGGGCCCATCTTTGTTGAACCAGCCGGGTCTCTCCCAGCCGTGTCTCTCCTGAAACACACAGCCCTGCTCCGTCAGCACCTAAAACAAACAATTACACACACAGTGAGTACAATTTATTCAGAATAGAATGCATACAGATGATAATGTTTGCTATTCAGTGTTGACAACACAACAATTACACAGAAACATATGCATAAGTAAAAATAATAATAATAATAATAATTGAATGTGTTTGCATGTGTGTATTTATTCACATTATCAGTTACAGAGCTGCGAACATTGACAAACCAAACAGTCTATCACATATTAACATCTGTTCTATTTAATAACCAGCCACTTCAGGACAGTAGAAGTAAATATTGCAGTAATTTCTGACCTCCCTGGCAAATTAAAGTCACATTTTCACCATTTTTTTAAGGTGTTTTTTGGTGTTCCACCTATTCCATCTTGAATTTGTGGTTCCCTTTCTCTCTAGCAAATCAGCAAAAACAGATCTTAATTTTAGGTCTTCTACTCAGGTGGGGTGTGGGCCTGTCTGGGTGGAGTTTGCATGTTCTCGCTGTGTCCCCATGACCCTCACAAGAACAAACAGTTCAGAAAATGGATGGATGGATGGACTTCTGCTGTTTAGTGTCATTACCCTGTTCATATTAAGTCTTTATCCTGATTTGAGTTACTTAAATATTTGTTAAATTCTTCTCTCATACCAAATGTTTTCAGCTACCACTGACTACAGTTACAGTTTCTGTTTGTTTTTGTTAGGTTAACGACAGTATTTAATGAACATGATTTATCAGGGGGCCCAAACCAGCCCACTTTTACCATGGAGGAGGAATTTGAATAAATGAAACAGCAGCTAGCTATTACAACACCTTTTTATTGGGTATAAGTTCAGGTATTGTTGGTATGTTAACAGAAAACACTTCACTTAAACAATTTAATTCAAATTTAAATCAGAAAAAGATTTGTAAGGTAAAACAACATGATAAAGATGAAAAAGTAATTACCTTTGTACAAGAGCAATATGTTGAAATTTAAATTATGTGAAATTAAAATGGCATTTTTCCTCCCAGCAGAGAGGTGCTCTATTGTTAGGTTTACATTAATTTAATATATTACACTTCTAAATTATGTTTATTGCTTTCAGCTTAAAACTGGATATTTGTGATTAATGGTGTGTATTGGGCTTTGCAAAAGAAACTACACTTAGCTGACGCTGCAAACATTGCGCAATAGCCTTATACACTGACAATACAGAATTCTTTTCATATCTGTCTTTACCGGCTGCAACTAGGGTCTGTTCTCTGGAAAACAGCTCTGTTAATTTCACACATTTGGCAGCATCTTCTTCCACCCCCTTTCTTTTCTTTAACCTGGTCTTTCAGGCTCCACCTGGCCTCTTTCTGCCCTCCGTCACCACCAACTGATGCTTTATGCTATTCTGTTGCTATTTTAAATTTTACCGCTCCAGAAAAGATGACTCGTGGGCCCAACCAACTTAAACACTTGGGAGGGAAGAATCCCCTCAGATGGTAGAACACATCTAATCTACTGCAATGTAGGGGCTGCACTGTCAGATGAATGGAGAATGAACATAAGAAGAAGACTGGATAAGTGACAGATAAGTGTCAGAATTATTTTTCCCATCCAACCGACCCAAACTCGAGCTTGACATGAGCCGGCCCATCGAGAATCTCTGGGCCTGTGATTTATATTTCATTACTATGCTGGTAGTTTTCTGTTGGTTTGTCTTGGGGACCCCCTTGAAAACAGTTGTTAAGTCCCAAAGGGGTTTTTACTGATAAAAGCAACTAAATGCCAACTCCTTCTGTTTGTTTTCTGGGAAGATGAAGTAAAAAAAAAAAAAAAAAAAAAAAAAATTCACTGGAAGCATCCTGCTGTGGCCTGGAAAAACAAGGCAGTTCAGAACAGCGGGATTAAACCCTGCGAAGCAAAAAATAGACAACTGAAAAATGCTTACACAGTTCCATGAGCTGCAGTGTAGAATGATAATATGATAATAGTCTGTGGGTCTGTTAATACAACACCTAACACACTGCACGTATTACTTCATCCACTATAAAGTACTGATTGGCACGGCTTAAAATAAATAACACTATGTCACAAAAAGCCACACTGATGAGAATTGATGGCACAAACTGTAGCAAATATAGTGCACTTGTTAATTCTTGATTTTGTGACCTATTCTGAAATAAGATATTTCACCAGTGGCCACCTTCCTTGTTAAATTGACAGTCGCCCACAGTTGGAAGGTATGTTGTGCTATGCTCTCCTCATAGCAGGCGGCTAGCTGTCTCCTGCCAGAACTTCCCACTCTAAGCTATATTTACCATCCGTGCTACCGAGGTGGAGAAAATGTGTGAGCAGCAGTGTCAGAGATGGCCTGTTTGTGCTCTGAAATAAACATGCATTGCTTCCTAAAAGTAGACCGTCTCATTATTTGCATAGAGACGGCTTCCTTGACCGATTAAATCTCTAAGTAGTGCTCAGCTGTGACACATTCCCTCATGATTAGATATGACAAATATTCTCGTGAACTATAGATACTTTAAATAAGAAGAATTAAACCGTCTTTCCGTGTCTTTTCTCCAGCACCCATACATACATACCCATAACCTATATATATTTTCCATAGTCACAAGGCCAGTTGCTAGGTGATAGCCTTTGAGTGATAAGCAGAGTTCTAGACATGCGGCTAAAGGCTGGATTGATCCATTGTCACAGGAACAGGACTCTTATTTAAGAGCAATAATTATACAGGAAGATAAAATAATGATACCTGAGCTAACACATACCTGTTACCATGGAAATTAAGGTACTTTGAGCAACAGTAGGTGAAGAGGAACATGTAATACAAGGATTTATTCTAGACAGCTCTAAGTTGCAGAATAAAAAAAACAAATTGTGACAGGTCCTGAAAATAGCATGACACGCTGACATATCTAACACATGTATCTGCACATGTGGTCGTCACAGTGATGAAACTGATTGTAATTCACATGAGTTATCTTTTGTTGTCCATTTTATGCCACTCGTATAAGCCTAAAAAAATGTTTGTTTATACTCATACAGTACATCTGGTGAAAAAGAGGAGCCATGTATTGCACAGACCACTATACACATACATAAAAACTGCATTTCTGTTTGCCTTTTAGCTCTGCAAACAAAAACACAGGCCAGATATTCCATAAATAACTTATTGTTCCCCTCTTCTTAAATACAAGTATGTTTCAATGGTCATTCAATACTTTCACTATATAGAAAGATGTCAGTGTGGAGTTTGACCCTTTGAGGGGTTTTTCATGTCGATATTAAGGGGAAAAAATGTTTGGGTTAATCATGATATGGTTTGCAATGTCCATGTGGTATGGACTGCATCAATGTGCACTAAATAACAGTAGACACGTACTGCAGAAGAAATATACTTAATATATTTTAGAAACTAAAAACTTTTCATACACGGGCATTCCAAATTTTTCAGTGAGAGTAGACACAAAGTTAACAAGGTCGTTTTTGTGTGAAGTCAATATTAAGCTTAAGTTATTATTCAATGCAGAGAATATTTATTGCACTAATAAATTGCTGAATGGGTCTTTAACTATAGATGCCCCCCCGCTTTTTTTCCCCTTACATATACAAAGAAATAATTGTTAAAGACAGGTACATATGGCAGTGTGTAAGGTTTCAGAGGGAAGCAATAGTAGAAAAGTTGTATAAAATTCATAATTTGTAACTTATGCACTGAACTGAGCCTAGACAAGGAACATTATTACTGTTATTAATTATTTAAGGAGAAGGGGTGGGAGTTTATAAGTAATGCTTCTTTTCATTCCTTTTCAAATATGTATTATATGTCTTATGTTTAAGTGTTCTGTTTATTTATTTTCTTCTGTTTTGAATTTCATATTCGAAATAATACATCAGTCAATCAACCTTTAGGCTCCTCAGGATGACGTCTTTAAAAGGGTCAAATCTAAAATTGCAGAAAATGACACAGAAACAGTAATGGAAATAAGACATTTCTGTTTGATCCAGCTGCAGTGAATAGAGATGGTAATGACTATAAAAAATATCTGCTGTTTGATCATGTAATTGCGATAAAGTGATAACATAACAAATGTGACAGGTCTGTCAGCAAATATGATTCATATAAACTACATTGAGAAGTATCTCCCTATTTAATGTGATTTAATAGATGATTAAAACAGAGAATAAGTAAGGTTGTTTTGCTTTACAATCAACGAAACTAAACCTAAAATAATGAATCCTAAACACATAGGACAGTTTGTCAACAATGAAATTCATCATGACGGTGAAAATCACTGACTGAAAAATATTATCCCACTGCTTCATGCCTTTGACAATTCATTCAATACAAAATATTGAAAAGGGCCTGAGGTGAAAAGGGTTAATTATGCATGGAAGGTGTCATTGAAACTAAGCAAAACAAGCTCCGAGAACTGTAGACATGCACTACAAAACACATCGACAATATTGCTAATGCAATTTGTGTGACAGTAATCTGTTCTGAAAGAATGCTCACATGTTTGAAGGGAGGCCAAAATTGCAACAGTTAAAGGTAAATGAAGTCTGGAGCAGGAAAGCAGGGCTAAGTGGATCATTAATGCATAAAATATGGTGGTGAGGCCCATTAAGAGTTTGTGTCACGGTAACGAGAAAAGGAAGCTGAAAGACATCTGAGATCAGGCTACCGACGCTAAGTGTATCATTTATAGTCATGTTGGCAGGGTTTGCATTAATTAATGCAGCCACTGGAGCAAAGTTACAAAGCTAACAGCCTTCTGCCTGACCCTGAACCAGCGTCGACATTTAAAAAGAGAGGGGGAGAAATAAATACTGCAAGTGAAAAGGAGACAGTGTGAAAAGAGATCAGATGAGGACACAGAAGAAAAGTTACAGAGTTTGACAGGTGATTGCATCTTTGTAAACACTTGCATCACCATTTCTTCAACACTTCTTTGGTAAAACAGCCAGTGGGTGACATGTTAGTATATAGCTTTACGTATAGTTTTAAGTAAGATATTTGCAGTATCAACCTAATTATTAACATACTAAACTGTGAGTATGGAGGTTTCAAACAGACATTTTCCAATCCTGTCATGTTGATTTGCTCGATCATGACATACTTTATCAAACTAAACAGTGACACACAGAGGTTACAGAGGTTAATGAGAGGGAAAGACAAAGACTGGCATCTCATTTACTTACAATTAACAGTTCTCATATGCAATACATATTCAAATGAGAACAAAGACTGTAATTTCCACCGTTGGAGACAAAAATAAAGAGACAGTAAGTATGAATAGTAGGAAGAATGGTGGGGGAAATTATGACTTTGAAATTGCAGGATGTCAAAAAAGAGGAAAGCAATTGAGAGACAGATAAGCGAAGGCCGTGGGATGATACGGGGAAAACAGGATGGAAGTAAAGGAGAAAAGAAGTGAGTCATACAGGTCTGAAACTCTGGTCCTAGAACCTCTAAAAATATAAGAAGTGATCAAAACTGACTGATGAGGTTATATGGCAGTAGAAATGCTTCTCAGGAAAACTGGCTGCTTCTATTTTAAAAAAAACTCAAGCATAGGACCTGAATTTTCCACACCGATGTATAAAAAACTAGGTGTCTATGAAAGCCCTGAAAAGATACTGAGGACCCTGCCCATGCTACAAAAGTAAAAGTGACTGGAACGGTCAGAGATGTTTGGGGTTCATAAGGTCATTTGAAATAGGATAATAAGCAATAGCAAACTGCTAAAATATGAGTTAAAACCATCCATGTAAAAAAAAACAAAAAAAAAACAAAAAAAACAATTGGTTTTAAAATATGTATAAATTTTATTGAAGGGGTACCATTGAGGCATTATTGGTTCAAGCCTTGTTTCTTACAGACCAGTATAGCTACAGTGACCAGTGTAGCTCAGTGAATAAATCTAAGGTTTAACTTGAGGTCTATCGTACAGTACAAACGCACAGAGGAAAATATACTGTACACGTTCATGGACATATGTACACATAATTTTTTTTTTTTGTTTTTGTTTTTTTACCTCACTTGTCTTTGCAACATGTAATTTCTTCAAAACTCTAAACAAATACATTATATCAATAAATTGTGAACTTATGTAAATGTACTTTGCATTGGTTTGATTAAAAAGGCATTCAACTACAACAAAATTCATAAATAACTGACTCGGTAAATGTTCTAAGCTAAGGTAGTGTTAATGTATGCTAATGTAGCAGCAAACAGCCTTTTGAGCTTTTCAATATAGGTTACTGCGGTGTCAAAAAAAATCTGTATTTTAATCAAAAGTATTCAATTTGTATTCAAAGGTATTTAACCTGTATTCATTTGCATGCCAGAAGTTATTTTTAGTGTACCAGACCAGCTGACTTCTTTTTTCCTGGGAGACCCACAGAAGAACGAACACGTGAAGCCATCAAAAGAACACGTGAAATTGTGGAAAGTTACAAAATGGGGCGGGCAGAAAGAGCGTGTGAGCTCATGGAAAGTTTTGGCGAACATGGTATACAAGAGAAGTACACGTGAGTGGAAATTTTGGACATTCTGGGAAATAATTTACATTTTCTGGGAAAAAGTTTAATATTAATATATAACAAATTAATACTGGAAATCAGCTGCATATGTATATTTTCTGACCAGTCCTGACAGACACCAAAAAACCGTACCCTATCGGAGACAAGCTAAAAAAAGGGGGTTTCTGACGTGACTAGATTAATGTTCAAAATATGATTAAAAAATGGGTATGGTTTGTAGCTAAACCCAACCTACTTCTGACAATATAAAAATTGTCTCCTGGGGCGAAAAGTCAGTTGCTTCTGTGGATATCAACTCAGTGTTTATTTTGTGCATGAATAAACACTTTATGCGGCTCCAATTCTGCTCGATCTCTGACTTTGACTTGACTCTGTGTCCATTTACTTGACGAAGTTCCACTACATAGATGGGAGTGCAGAGACATAAATTCAACATGCCAGAGTACAGTGAGGAAGAGCATCAAAGGGACCAAAGATGTCTCCCACCTGTGGCTGTAAATTTTTCACATTACCTTTAGTTACCCAATCTAAAACCTAATAAACTTTGCATCAGTGTAGATGAAAATATGTTGCATTTTGACAAAAAAATGCAACTTTGTTTGCAAAAAGCAAGCACTTTTATAATTTAACAGGTTTCCAGCCTAGTTATCATTTAAAAAATGGAAATAGCAGCATGAAAAAGGCATGTATATAGGCAAAATATACATATCATTTTTAGCAATTTTATTACTATATGACTGCTGCATCTGCAAGTCAAGTGCAAACACATACACCCACACATACACTCTACTTTCCTACACTCAATAATGGTATAAATTTTATCCTTGGTGTCATGGCAGCTGCTTGGTGTAAAGTATTTATTGGTTGAAGAGATTGTAAGGGAGCTTGTAAAGTACATTTTGTCTTGTTAAGTCCTAGAACTATTGTAAAAAACTGTAATAACATCTCAAGAACAACATTTCAATGCAGTTGCTTTAAAGTACAGTTTGGCTAACTCACAGATGAAAAACACAAAATTAAGATTATTTCTTTGAACTCCTTCTGAGACATCCTGTCTAAATGTCTTCAGCACAGATCAAACTTCTCATATACCTGATGGAAGGGGTCCTTCCTCATGTTCCGACTGGCCAGCGGCTCATCAAAGGGAAACACCACAGAGTAATTTTTCGCGTATGACTCATGGCTTCTCTCTCTGATCCAGCGTGCGTTGTCGGTCAGAGAGTTATGAAAACGTCTGCGACAGGAAGGAGACAAACTCAAATGATTAGTTCTCATTAAAAGTCACAGTCATTCAGACTTCATTATAGCTGACTCATTATTCCGGTTGCTGCTGTTCTTTGATTAAAAGGCCAATCAGGAGTTCAAAAACCATGTTCGGCTTTGTAGAACTGATCTGTGATTTCTCTGACTTCCGACAAAGTTCAGTGGTGGATTTTGGAAAGCAGGATGAGTGAAAACTGAGCTTCTAAACCCTAAGATGAGAGAAACATTGTATTTTTCATTCTAAAAAGAGGGGTAACTTTAAATTTGAATCAGTTTTCATGGTTATCATTACTCCATGAACCTAACTTGTATGCCAGCAGACTCCTTCCCAATACACAATTTAAGAGGAACATCGCATTCACTTTCACAGCCCGTTAGATTTTCATTATAGTCTGACTTGCTGCCAACTTTAGCCTCACACATTGCACTCAAAAGCAAATCACTGAAATGTATTTAAATAAAACAATAAGAGGCTTAAGTGTTTATTTTTTAGTGAGTATCTAGTGCAACATGCTATAAGATGTTTCCACCAATCAGAACATCTAAATTTGATGACTATTGCTGCACTTTTACAGTTTTTTTTTATCATCTGTGCTGGAGTTCAAGGTAAGCTACTTGTATGGTGTATTTACTGTCCCTGTCTTTGTACACAGAAGCATTCCAGTCCACTTGAAAATTCACAAATCTACACTAAGACAAGAAAGTTTATATTTTTGTTATATTTCTTGTGTTGACATCTGTCATTAAACTATCTTTCACTTCATAAATAGATGGTAAAATCACAACATCACACTTATTTTCACATAGGCAAACTTTCAAAGTTCTGTGAAAAATCATGTCGCAGTGTTTCAAGTAAATTCTGTATCACTGATGCCTTTCTTGAAGTTTAATTACAATATTTTTATACTCATAAATTTTGCCTTGTAAAAAAATGTCTGGGTGTGAATTTCAACACTAGACAACAGATTAATTAGGCCTGAATGTTTTGAGAGTCTGGCTCCCACAGCATCTCTATAGAAGATTCTAGCCCTTGAACAAATATAATTGATCTCCGTTAGACAGGGTGCTTTGAATACTTCAGTCTTCGTACAGCTTAAATGAATAAGTGTAAATGAACACAGTATGCTGCTAATTTAAAATGAAGGTGCACGTTATGTTCAGTTTAATCAAGATGCTGCTTTAAATGCAGGTTGCTGAAATGATGCAGCCTCCTGCCTGTGCTCTGGTGGCTCTAGAAGTGGCTTATTGTTGCCTTTTGGTGCCTCCTGCATTTCATTCCTGAGAGGTCAGGTTAGAGCTGAATAAATGCACCCTCTGCTTATTTAGAATCCATTAAGGAAATTATGGTAAATGGTGAAAATTGGTGACCGGCCATTGCTGAATAAGTAATTTATGTTAATATATTGACTTTTCCCAGTGCACTCAGGCTCCTTCTCTATGGCTGCCAATTGTTTTTCAAGACAAATGAACATAAAGTCACCCATACGGTACATGTGTATACATGCACACAAAACTAAATTGCAGGATTCTTAGCTCCACAAACGATTTTTTTTTTTTATTCCCCAGGTACATGCCTAAAGAAAGAAGTAAATGATATGCCGATAAGCTGTTACAGAACCCAACTTAAGCTGAAATTTGACTTTCCCATTTCAGAAATACCAAACTCAGTTCAGAGTTATGCCCTATATGCATAGGATTTGAAAAGTAACCCCCAAAATATCAGTTTAATGCTGCACAATTGCACAGGATACGGAGGTTTTTTTTTTTTTTTTTTAATATTAATCTGTTCCATGTCTCCACTAACAGATAAGTGCTGAAAAACAGAAAACTGTTTCTTACTGTAGCCGTCATACATGTCATTTACCCCAACATCTTTTTGAAGGATTTATGGATTTTTTTAATTCAAAGTTTATCCATGCTACATCACAACATAAGCCTATTATCACAACACCTCCATGTTTGTTGAATAGATCATTTGTGATGGAATTTTTTGTTTACCAATTATATACATGACCAATTCGCACAGGATTAACACAGAGATCCTCCATAATGAGAACAAATTACCAGAAGTGTACAGTTATTACAAGTCCCATACGAATAGGGCTTTAGGTTTAGAGTTTGTCACAGTTTTGTGTGTGTACGTAAACAGAACCTGCGTACATGTGCGTTTATTCACCTGATGTCGTATCCATACATATCCTTTTCAGGACGGCCACGTATGATCCAGTGAGCCAGTTCTCTACCACAACCACCTCCCAGCATCATACCTGACAAAACAAAAACACTCAACAATAGCAAAATTGGCCAACACATCCATAGTTAACAGCATATACATGTACACACATCTTTAAAGAATACTGCAAACTCCTGCTGTAATAACACCTCGAACAATTAGATTTCTAAAGAGAGAATTTGCTTTTTTTCTCTTCATACAAACTAACAGAAGGGCAACTTGTCACCTTGAGCTCTACAAAGCTGTATTTCATTCCTTTATACAGTTTTTAAAGAGTGAGCTATTCATTTGTGTGCTGAAAAAATCTTCTACAGATTAACATTTTTGTCAAAGTTACATTTTAAAAATTTTTAGTTCTTTCTTTGCAAACTGTAGGACTGTGTTGTGTGTGGACTGTGTTGGGAGGTGTGGGAACTCGTGTTCTTGGCCAGGTCTCCCTCAAAGAAGAAAAAAAGGGGCTGGTTAAATAAAGGTTAAATGGATAAATAAATTATCCATTCCAAAGACGAGGAAGAAGAAAGATGGGATTGTCATTATGAGTAAATGTATGATGTCTGTGTTTGTTTTGAGATGACACAACCATACCAAAAGTAACACACTGTGCAAGTAACAACATACAGACATATACTAACAGAAATAAAGTGAAATTCTGTATGTTCTCTTAAAGGGGTCATAGTTTCCTAAGCCCACTTTTATTAGTCTTTGGTACATTTGTGTATTTGAGGACCCTAATAGTTCATACAGTTTGAATTTGAACACTCCAGGTGCTGCAAAGCAATCATTTTGGCAAAAATCGAGTGGATTTCTACAATCCGTTTTAATTCCTGCTTAATTTAATTCCTACGTCTATATCTAGTTACATTAGGACATTTGCACATATAAGGTCAAGACTTCTGACGAACATTTCTCCAAATACGCCATAATTGTTTGTCAGCATCAGCGGTTGTAGTTCATACTGAAAATAAGTCCAAACTTTGAGCTGATTACCTAAAATGTTCAGTTGTTGGTTGAATGGGACAGAATGGCTCATTTGCATTTAAAGGGCCAGCGCTCAAAATGACCTTTCTGGTGCCATTACTCAGAAATAGGGTTGAAGATGGACCTGTGGAGTTGAATTAACGAAGGATTCAGACCCAAGCATAGCATTTACAGTTTATGTAGACCGCAGGGAAATGTTTTAGAATGCATAATTCCATTTAAAAAAGCAAAATATCATTCTTTTAATTTATTGCATGAAACAGAAGAGAATATAACAGAAGGAGTCAGACAAGTTAAATATACCTGTTGAACTTTTCTCCTTTCCTAGAGCCACTATATGTCATACAGAGAATGGTTTTGACCTTTGTTCCAACATGATTTGACCTCAGCTCACAGCTGCCCCTGGGAAATCTGACCTCAATGGCTACACCCATTGGGTTTATTTCAACCCAACAAACACAAACAAGAAACTCAATACTCTATACATCTAGCCCATAATGTGCTAAGTTTACGAGCATCTCCATTTAAACAGCAGCCTTCTAATGTGTGTTTGTGGTGTGTATGCATTAACACACTGCTGTATGTGTTACAAGAACAACATCAATATGGAGCAGCGTGGCTGGGGTGTCCTTGCATCGGTCTTTCATCCCTGTCCCTCCACCTCTCATCACCACTCATCTACAAGCACTGTCACTCTGAGCCAGGCCTGAATGGACATTTAAATGGTGGAGGGACAGACAATAGGATGGACATAGATGTAGAAAGACACAGAGAGAGAGAAAAGTGGGAGGGGATGATGGAGTTCTCCCATGACATCGCGGAGACAACGAGCAAAGCGAGGTGGCACTGATGAATGTCACCCGAGATAACCATGCTGATGTGTGAGCATGTATCTGCCTGTGAACCCTCTTGTTTGTGCTTCCACTCATCTTGTCATTCTCTCTATTCTTCCTCTTTCACTTCACCACTCTGTCTCTCACTCTATCATTGTTCGTTTATGCTCCACAAACATTTGCTCCCATCTCTGTCATCCGTCACTCCCCCCTCCTCTGCTCTGTTCTGCATTGCTCACAGAATCGCTTTAGATATGTATTGTCTCTCTTTCCTGACATTTACAGTGATGCCACTAGCTACGCAAAAGATAGCTTTTAAGTGAAATAAAACATACATACTACTATCATCCTGGACCAGAGACAGTGTCCTCCTCTATCAAAACAAGTGTGATGATATACAGGTGAAAAGATGCCCACACAGCAAGTTGGACCAGATCTGATTGAAAAGTCAATGGTCTACATGAAAAGTAAAATATATCATGTAACTGCCTTCCACATATACAGGGGTTGGACAAAATAATGGAAACACCTTCACCTCAAGATGATAATGCCCCAATCCATACAGCTAGAATTGTTAAAGAATGGCATGAGGAACATTCTAATGAAGTTGAGCATCTCGTATGGCCGGCACAGTCCCCAGACCTCAACATTATTGAGCATTTATGGTCAGTTTTAGAGATTCAAGTAAGACGTCGATTTCCACCGCCATCGTCTCTAAAAGAGTTGGAGGGTATTCTAACTGAAGAATGGCTTAAAATTCCTTTGGAAACAATTCACAAGTTGTATGAATCAATAACTCGGAGAATTGAGGCTGCAATTGCCGCAAAAGGCGGACCTACACCATATTAAATTATATTTTGTTGATTTTTTTAAGGTGTTTCCATTATTTTGTCCAACCCCTGTATGACATATGGCTTTGAGAAATTGAGATGTTCTTAACTGGCCAATTTGGTACCCACAGTTGAGGAATAGTCCCATCTCCACATTAAATATCTCAGCAAGTTAATAAGACCAATATTTTGGGAGATATTAGTAATTTTGGAATACAATAGCCTCACAATCTCATTGCATTGCCTATGACGGTTGACGAGAAGTGCAGGACCACACTGCATGATGGGAAATGAGGTTAAAAACAGGATGCATTTCCTAACAGTCCCTAGATATCGGTATTAATATCACCCGTGGTTCCCCTCAGGTCAACGTGCTTGTATACATATATTAACATTAATGTCATGTCTGTGCACTTAGTTCAGAGGAGGGGTTAAGATATTATTAAACAAGCATTGCTAAGGCTTGTGATCTTTAACATTTTTATGGCATCAACTGAATTGTTTAGGTACCACTGAGTATCAAAACATGCCGAGTAACATTAGAGAGAAATATCTAAGGAGGAAATATAATCAGTGTCAGCTTTTATGCATTTTTATTAAATGATATTACTTAAACAGACAACTCCAACTAAATATGCTTATTTATAGATGCATCTATGGTGCATCTCTATTACATCTTTATTAGATTAAGGCCCATCTGTTGGGCAGTCCCCATTAAATATGATATCTCAAGAAAGATTAGACAAAATATCTTCAAATCTGGCCCAAATGTCCACAGCATGAACAGATTATGATCAATGGAAAGTGAACGCATCTGACTTAACGCATTGTTCTAATTTATGTTGTTAACCTCCTTTGAGTGCAAATGAATGATTTGTGTATGTATTCTGAAAGTATGTGCAATTTTCTTGTTGTTAAAATGGGAAGTTGGTACAGAAAAAATACTGTTTGCTGGTAAACCTGTGAACAACCCCCTGCCCTAAGCGTGACTTGAATGGTGGAAAAAGTTGGAGCCTTAAATGCACAGTATTTAATTTCTGCTGATAGAGCTCTCTAAGACAATACAAAAGCAGTATGATGATGTGAATTACAGCACAAGTGCAGATGAAATCTATCAGGCAGAAATGATGTTTACAGACAATACAATGGATTTAAGTTTTAACATTATGTTTAGTGACATGTACTGTCATTAAATCTTTCTAAATGAAAGATGATCATTAATATTAATGATGCAAGGTCAGTGATAGGTGACCAAATACAATGGGTCATTATAGTGAATAAAAATACAAAATGATAGTAAATGTCACACAGGAAAAGTAATTTGTTATACTTTTAATTACATGCATAGAAAATAACCCTTTTTCAGTCACTTTAGCCTGCAAACTCTATTGAATGAGTAATATGTGACATCCATTTCAACGGCATCACTCCCATTTTGATGAGTACAGACGACCAGACAATTTCACAACCATTTAGAAAGCTTTTAGGGTTTAAGGGCTGGTATTTGTGTAGAACTGCATCAATCCACTGCCTCACCAGTTTAAACCCAGTCCCAATTCCACACTGGAATATAGTCTGTGAAACTCACTATAACTTGAACTTATCTTTCCTTACTCCTTGTGTCCCTTTCAAAACTGTCATTACCTTCCATCACCATTTTTACCTTGATCTCCCAAAGCACAATTACTCCTCAAAGAGTACAGACTGATGTTTTGCCACTAAATGCATCTGTGACTATTGCTAAAAGCATTATGCTACTGAACTCAATTGTTTTCTCATCCTTTGTGATGTGCTGCCTTTAAGACAATTTAACAATGCATTTTTCTGTGCCTTATAATGAGGTAAAAAGCCCCAGTTAAGCCATTATATCAAGGAAGGTGCTCATTATTGTGATTACAAGCAGGGTAGTGGCACAGCTGTGTATAAGGTACCATAGTTAAAAGAAATTAAAGCATAATTACAATAAATCAATGCACTCAAAAGGGAAGGGTTCACTGAGATGGTTCTGACACCAAAGGTAAGTAAGTTGAGGTTGCCAAGCAACAAAATGTAACTTCAGCCAGTAAACAGGGTAAAGATTGCTTGGCAACTGAAATAAAGCCCACTAAACAACTGGAGATGCAAGATGCAACAGAGTAATAAATGTGTGCACTTTTATCTGACGGTTTTTAAACTGGAGCTCCTATTGTCTTACACTGCCGTGCCATGTGACAGTGACCATGTTAACATGCCCATCAATATTCCTCTGAGGGCAGATTCTGGATGTGACAGGGGTCATGAAAACCACTTATTCCATTCTGAATAAGGCCCTATTCCAAATGGAGCATCGGCTGACTAAAATATGTGAGATATACTGATATTCCTGTTTTACGAGGATTCTTTGACCATGTATACAGCACATCTAGAATATGCATCTTATTTTCAGGTTTACCACAAGTGAAAAGAAAAGCACCCATTTCTGGTCAAAAACAGACACATCTTGTTTTAAACATTACGCAATGGAACATCAACAGGACTTTGGATATGCATGAATATCAAAAAGCTTCAAAGATGAAGTTTGAAGAAAGAGGTAGACTGTGTTCTAACAGCGGAACGTCTGTCACTGATGGAAAATGCTGGAAAAAAACCCTTTTCTTAATGGAGGTATTCACAGCTGCATGTAAATGAGAATTATAGTATAACATTTGTTTTCATCAGCTATGCAAACAGCATAGTAGGGCAAAAAAAAAAAAATTGTTGGGCAAGGTAATGTAGTTGGTGAGAGGGAGATTTGTGAGTTCATGTGTGTGCTCTTCTGTAACAGAATGAAAAAGGATCTGTCACAAGTAGTATCAGTGGAAAAGAAAGATGTGTCAGGTGAAAGTAGATGGAAACATGGGAGACATGAACAGTAACTACTGTTCAACTCCTGCCTTGATTAACAGTAGTCAGTAACTTTTTGTTTGTGAGCGTGCCTGCATGACTATAAATGTGTGGTAGGTACGTGCGTGTGTGTGTGTGTGTGTGTGTGTGTGTGGGGGGGGGGGGGGGGCGGCACTGGAAAATCCTTAATTATCAAGTCTGGGGGGCACTGGAAAATCCTTAATTATCAAGTCACTGCTACCAGGTGTGAAATCAGTGATGCTGAGCCCATTTCAATGAGCTCATCTCAAGCCCACATTAATAACAGAAACTACTCAACGTGTCGACTCAATACATATTTCACAAACATTATGTTTGTATTAGCTTGGTATCACTTTAAAAAGCCAATTAAATTAAACTGTAAACTCATCAGAATGTCTGCAAAAAATAATTTACCGAGCTGAATGAGACATCCTCAAGTGTTTTCACACAACAGGGGTAGAAAACTAAAAGAGGGGCTACCATTTTTGTAGAAGGTAGAAATAACTCTGAGTATGTGCTTTTCATTTATAAATATCATAATACAAAACAAATAAGAATTATACCTCTATGTGGTTATTTTGTTTTTAACTATTTATTCACTGTATTTACAGAGGGTGTGCTACATAATGATATATTTTGTTAACTGGCTATGTAATAACCAAGATCAGGATATTGGATTTTGGGCATAATTGTGCAGCCCTTAATGACAAAATATTAAAAGTATAATAATAGTAGTAATAATAACACAAGTAACTAGAAGCACTCGGAGAGCGCAGACCTCCGCCAAGGCTGATCAGTGGGCCCCCCCGTAGGCCCCCCCACCCCCGATCACCCCCAAAAGTTAATCATTTCTTCCTTATCCCATTTCCAACAAACCCTGAAAATTTCATCAAAATCTGTCCATAACTTTTTGAGTTATGTTGCACACTAACGGACAGACAAACAGACAGACAGACAGACAAACAAACCCTGGCAAAAACATAACCTCCTTGGCGGAGGTAATAATAATAGCATTAAACTCTATGTAGTAAACATTATTGAGCATATTTGAGAGTGACATCAGGGAAAACTTTACCTTTTTATTTTTTGATGATTATAAAACATGGTTCATCATTTATTTTCTGTTGATCTGTGATTTGCATGAAAAAACAATCAAAGCTATTTAGCAAAACAGGTATTAACGTATGCATTGCAGGACAATATGTAAAAAGGAATAAAGGAAATCAGAAGTTCAATGATAATAGAATACAGTTAGACAAAAACATGAATGCATTTCTGGAACATAAATCAGAGAAAAAACATCTAGGAAGGTGTTCATTTAGTCATTCATTAGTCCTCTCCTTCTCTGCACCTCTTATCAGTTTGTCAGAACAACCCTTGAACTGGACTGCCGGCTCTTATGCAATAAAAAAAAAGTCTACCTAAAACTGTAGACTAATGTTGATGTCAATTACTTGGCCCCTCACACAGCCTCTGACCGTGTTTTTAGACCACTGAGGTACTCACATTCCACCCCATATAATGTCAGAGGTAAACTTATATGTAAGTGTAGTAATGGAGTGACTCTGGTGGTTCGTATGTGTTTGTTTGCTCTCCGTGGACTCAAAAATGAAAAGCACTCCATTATTCATTTGTGCCTTGAGAGTGTCCACAGAGACCGGCAAACACTGGGTCAGAGTCTGAGAAAACACTCTTGGGCCGTTTTTTCTTGCTTGTTTTCGTCCTCGTTCTTTAGGCATCTACTTAGAAGACTCCTCTGACCTCTCAAGCTTGATCATTACATTGTTGCCCCAGGGAGTGCTCTATACTACAGACTTTTTAAAAGCCTACAACCCTCAGTGGCAATTAGGGATGCAACAGTACAGGTTATCCATGGTTCGGTACGTATTGCTATTCTTGAGTTACGGTTCACGGTACAGTACGGTTCGGATGCAGAGGTCAACTGGAGCCTGGCTGTGCACCAAAACGTAACTGGAAGCTGATGGAGAGCTTAAGGCTCATTCATGCTCGCTTTACATATGTAAATAGGTACGTCTGTGTCTAACGTTGTCATGCATCACTGCCTTCATACTTCCATGCGTCCAGTGCGTTAGAATGAGCGTTTCTCAATCGATCCACCAGAGGGCGCTGCTCTTAATTACTACACTGGCCAAACACCATGAAGAAGAGTAAAGTTTTTTGAGAAGAAGAAAGTCAATAATAACAAACATGGCGATGACAGAGGAGGTTTAATTAATGTGGATACTAATGCTAATATGGATGAGGGTAGTTGTCATAAATATGTCGGTAGTTTTTCACTAACTCACACTGTCGCTCTTTGAAAACTGCCACTATTTATGGAAATTATTCTGTTCAAATCTCAACACTACTTCCACTGTTCCCGGTGGTACTCCTCCGTATTCTCCATCTGGATACAGATCCAAAAGCTCCCGGAAAACCGACACAATTACATACGTAATGTACACAGGGGACGGACCGTCTGCGCCTTTAATGTCAGACGGGCAGGGTGCAGTGTGCAGCCAGGGCTCTGGCCTGCTGTGTTCAGTGCACCCAACCTGGGCTCCGTATCTGGCTCAAACCATTGATAGTAAAATTCCGTAAGTCAGTCATCTTGCAAAGCTCTAATATAAATGCGAGTTGTCAGAAAAATGTCATTTGAAAATGACAAATGAGCCGTACCGTGATACATGCTCATATTGAACCACTAGGGGCGTACCGATTGGTAGGACAGTACGACATGTACCATTGCACCTCTAGTGGCAATATTAACATTTATTAAGTTAACAACCTGCTTTCCAAATATAATAACTTAGAAATACAGTAGTTTTTTTTAATACAAAATGAGAATACAGACTGCTCTGGCCACAGCTGAGATGCATGTAATTGTCTGTTTCTTCTGTTTTAATCCCAGCATCACCTACCAGCACTGTTGAAGCCACAACCCAGGAAGAAACCTCTGACCTCTGGAGCTTCTCCCATCAGCGGTTTGTGGTCTGCTGTGAATGATTCTGAGGACACACACAAAGACACTATGTGAGCAACACTAGCATTAAAAACAAGACAAGTTCCCTCACAACTATGGTGTACTGAGTAAAGAAATAATACTCTAGTCTTTAAGTGAAATTCAACCGTTGGTTAAGAGTGAATTTTACTAAGATAAGGTCACAGGTGGAAATCTCAGAATAAGGTTTTTTTTTCTTTCAAGATGTGAAGAATAGTGGTCGAATAGGAGAAGGTTTAGGCACTCATGGCAGCAATCATCATTTCATTTCCAGATCACACATGCCATGATCATATTAGAATTACCACTTGTAATAATCTAATAACTAATTATTGGTTATATAAATAAAAATGGACTGAAATGAAACTGAATCAAATATGTGTTAAAAACCTCAAGAATTTGGAGGTTCCATGATTATGTTGCATGTAAATTTGAGTCAACATGTGAGTATGCATTTACACACTGTTAAACAGTCTGTACCCAGATGCAGAGTTATTAGATAAGACCCCAAAGTTCAGGATTTCTGCCCGTTAGTGGAGATGTGAGTTTAGGAGTCACAGATTCTGACAGAGGTTCCACTGTTTTTGTTTCCAATACATTATGTGTACAAACTAGACCTACGAGCAACAGAAGTTTTTGTGGAAGTCTACTAGAATCTGAGTTTACGGTCCATGTATCTTGAATGAACAGGCTACACGTGGCAGATCTAAGGGGTGTTATTGCTTATCTCCGTCAACATTCCACAAAACAAGTTGTCAAGGATCGATATGCATATATGCAGAAATATGGATCTGAGCTGGAGATAAAAACAACTGCTGGGGCACCTTAGCAAGTGTAAGATTAATTTGACCAAACCAATACATTTTCTTATTTGACATGTTTCCAGCAGTGGGACTATCTCAAGAGAAATGACTGTTAAAACAGAGATATGGTTGTTTGTAAGAGTCAGGCACCTTGTTATAAATGCATGTCCATAAGTATAGAGTACTGAGAGGTATATTTGGGGGGGAGGGGGGGCGCTGTGAGTGAGCAAACAGTTTTCAATTTCATGAGTCTGGATGTTCCATCCATCATGGGCAGTGTTGCAAATCAATGAGCAGGATTGATTTATGGTAACACCAGATTATTGTTTGAATTGTGTGTAAATGTGATGACATTTCTCGATTTGTTCAGTATTTAATTAACTCAAATGTCAATCAAAGTCCAAGAAATGTCTTTGCATCCTGATAAATGTTGAAATTCTTGTATAACAACAGGGAAAGCAATGAGAAAGTTAATTTGAATGTACATCTCTTTGTTCTTTTGGGTCACAATGTAAATGACACTAACCAGCTCTGAGTTTCCACATAGTTTTACATGATTATTGATGATTGAATGAGTTAATAAACTAATGATTAATGAATTAATGAGTGTCCAAACCAGTGCAACAAATATTTAAAGTTTAAATATAACTATGCTTCAATAGGTGTGGCTACATTTACAAAAATGCATATACTTTTATCTAATATGGATGCCATAATAAGAGGCTGATCAATCATTTTTCCTTTAATATTGTCTTTAACCACATTTCAACCATCTGATTTCTTTACATTTGTAGGTATAACATGACATGTCATTTTTTTCTTTACATCTCATGAATATTTAGTTTTTCAAATCCATTCTGTGTTTATGGTTCCCTACTTTAATTTTTTTTTTCCACACTGATCTACCCTTCTGTGGTTTCTGCCCACTACGTCAGATTTTGGGTTTGTACAGAATATGTAAATGAACACTTCAGCTCATTCGTTTCAGTTCATGAATCCATTCTCACTCTTGAAACTAAGCTGCATTTTTTTGTGATGTTAAAAAATCCAATTTGATACAGTAAGTCTTGAGACAGAATAGTTACAGAACTGTTCACTCAACCAGAGACAACTACCTTGACTGAAAGTCACAATTTGCTGTAATCAAACTATCTCCTGGACAAACACTTCACACAGATTGGTAGTTTTTATATTCATGAGCAAGTGCTGTACGACAAAAATAACTATTTCACAAATAGTTCACAGAAGAATGCATCACACTTTTAAATTAGTCCACTTCTGATTTAAGAAGACTCCTGAATATTGTGTGTTGCCTGCCATAATGCATACTGTTGGAAGCAGAGCACAAGAAGGACTAGCAGTACTTGCACAAATATTAGATGCATCAGTGAATGCGTTATGTGTGTACCTGGTCCACAGACTGTGGACTTGATGCCAGTCTGCTCTAGAACAGGAACTCTGTTGATTGCTCCCTCAATATGTTGCATAAATACATCCCAGTCCAGGTCAAACAAGCTGAAAGCAAACTTATCCGATACCTGGGAAATTCAATGAACACAAACAGAAAATACATGACAAACATATTTTCTCTAAAACCAATATTTTATGTGAAAATCAGGACTACAATACAAATAAAATACAAATAAAAATAACTGTGTTACATCAAGTGGTTTTGATACTATGTACTCTCAAAGATAGAATGATAAAAAAAACAAAACATTTTCAAATTAACAGACTGTTTCTGTCTTTTCAAAGTTTTCTCCTGATTGAAAATATTGATCTCTAATAAGGGGCTTCATTATACTTCTTCGATGAAAATTTAAGAAAATGTAGTCATAATGTAAAGAAAAACCTAGTTTAACAATACACTGCTGAGATTTCTAAATGGATTTTTGCATCCATGTCTGAATTACATAATATTTTGAAGTCTGGCTTCTTTTTAAATCTTGTTTTAAGGAAAAAATAATCTGCAGTAAAGGTCTTGATAATATTTTCCACAAAGTTCCAGCCTCTATAATGAGAGGTTATTTGATGCTCTTGGTGCATGACGGATGTGCCCTTTTCCTTTTTCTTCCTCATTGCTATTTGAGGAGTACATTATGACCCAGTCCAAATAGAAGTGCCCACAGTGTGTGAGTGAAACACACACTGCAGCCACAACACAACCCTGCAACATCTGTTGAATTGCCACTTTCTCACAGGGGAATAAACATCTGTCAAATCAGACCTCTTCCTCTCAGTTCCTTGTCCAAGCTTTAATTTTCTCCCATCTGGACTTCTGCAACTCCCTCCTAGTCAGCTGGGCCAAAATGTAGTCTTTAGCTCCTACAACTCCTGCTGTGCACTGTGGACTGCCTTGCCTTAAAATGCTCCCCTCCTACACTAATCTAACTGACTCAGAGTGCTTGGATTTAAAAACTTGGTGCCTTGGCCCACTTCAGCACCACCACCACCACGTTCTGAGGAGGAATTTGTAAGTCACGTATTTTTCCTTTGGTACCAATCTGGGCTTTACTCCATTTGAACTCCTCTTCTTCTGGGTTCTCAATGGTGTTATGAAATTCCCATTTCCCACAGTTCTCTTTCTTTTACAGGGTGAGTGTAGATAGATATTCTCAGTTTTAATTTAATGTTATTATATTTTACATGTGTTAAATATAAGTACCTCTTTCGATTAGAAGCCTGGAGTTTGACAGAATCAATGAGTGAAGTTTCTGTGGTTTAGCAGTCAATGTCAGAGGCGACACTTAAAGTTCTGATTTAGTCTTTAACGTCACTGGGATGAGCCAGTTGACAGGAGCTGCTTTTATATGAACAAAGAGCTCTGCATTATTACAGAGCACTGACTCTCAGCTGGTGCTTCTCAAGAGTTGTGCTCTTTGTCCTTGACACCACAGATGTGTCATTCCCTCCAAAGCCATCGATCCTGTTCATCTATACTCAGTAGGCATCCGCTATTCTCTCTCTCCCCCTACTAATTCTCTTCATTTCTCTAACTCCGCTTTCTTCCTCCATCCGCTTCAAGACATCAAAGCAGCACTCAGCTGCAGAACGGGAACAAAAGAAACTGGTTGTGCACAAAGAAATCCTCTACAGTCACTAAGGATGTGTTAAGAGGCAAGAAGCCAGGCAGAAAGACAGACATGAAGGCAGACTGAGATATCATCAGTGTCCTGTAAAGGCCCTGCCCTAAGTGCCAAAAGTTGTCAAGGTTATAAGACAAACACAGAAATATTTTATGCTGGGTAAAATTGTATTAAGTATATAAACTGTATTACAAGTGCATAGTTTAAGGAATAACTGAGGACACTAAAATGGGAATTTAACAATAAAGGTAAATGTGATCATAGAATACCAAGAAACATTTGGTCTCTATAAAGCACCTTTTAGAAAGACCATAACAAATTTTAAATCAAATGCTTTTAAACAGATCAATCTCTAAAATCAGACGTCCCAGAAATAAGTCAGTCTGGTCCATGATTAATTACTCTTGCCAAAAAATGGTTTTGTCCTCCCAGACTTTTATAATTTAATTTATAAAATCAATGCAGACTTTAAAGTTGAGATGCTGCAATAAAAGTGAAGCAAAAGTAGAACTGATGGTTGATGCAGTAAAACATACAGGGATGTGATCCTACTAAGGATTTTTCAGTATTCTAACAAATATTGGGATACCATTTTCATTCATTAATACTAGTTCATTCATTCATTCTTTTTCCAAACTGCTTAATCCTTGGGAGGGTCACGGGGTTGCTACAGCAGCAGTGGAAATACTGAAAAAAAAAACCCTCCATTTTACCAACATTTGCTCAACTACCATGTATTTGCAACATATTATAACTAGTTACAAGATAAATGGGATACAACAACATGAAAAAAAGTAATTTATTGGGAAGCACTATGCTATTTCTAGAGAGTACATAATTATTATAGAATATATATTTTTGAGGAGCTTTATGCTTTTATTAATGAAAGTTGGACAGAGACAGGAAGGGTGGGAGAAAACATGGAATGGAGGCGGAGACTTGAACCCTGGTCCCTGTGGTAAAACCTGAACCAAATGGTTTCTGGTTTTAAGAGGAGATTTGGAAATATGTAGTCATATCTGAGTTATTATCAATTGACACAGAAATACATGATCCACATTGTTGGGAAATGACTAGTTATATGTATATGTAAATCATTCACTCATTCGTTTATGTACTTCATCAAACTGTTTAATCGTTTTTAGGTTCATGGGAGCTGATGCCTATCCCAGCTACCAATGGGCGAAGGCGAGGGCACCCTGCACATGTCGCCAGTTCATCACAGGGCTGGCATTTACAGATAAACAATCACTCAGTCTCACATTCACACCTACGGCTAATTTAGATTGACCAGTTAACCTATAAAGTATATGTCTTTGGACGGTGGGAGGAAGCTGGAGTATCTGGACAGAAGTCACATGTGCATGGGGAGAACATGCAAACTCCACATAGAAAGTCCCATGCAATAAAGCTGTGTATGACTTTTGTCACCAATTTTTCATCAACTCTGTAAAACTCCAGTGACAGCCAAAGTATAACGAATCTGTTAGTCTTTCCATAATTACACACCTGAATCACTTCCCTCATGGTGAACAACTTCAAAGTTGACTCCATCACAAACACTCCATTTGTTTACATACCAAACCGGAACCAAACCAATATGTCACTCAGGCCTTTTCAGAATTCCACACAGCCACAGCAGCAAAAAGTAATGAAGCCGTTTCCATGTTTGTTGCTGCTGCGGCAATACTGTGGCTGTATGGAATTCCAAAAAGGCCTAAGTGACATATCGGTTTGGTATGTAAACAAATAGTGTTAGTGATGGAGCACACTTCAACATTGTTCACCGTGAGGAAAGTGATTCAGCTGCGTAATCACAGAAAGACTAATGGATTGGTGATACTTAAGCTATCACTCGGGTTTTACAGATTTGATGAAAAAATGGTGATGAAAGACGTAAACCGCTTTAAAACTAGTTGCTACTACTTAATACTAAGAATCTCTTCCTATTCACTATCACTGCCTTAGAAGACAATATCTCATCTCACCTTAAGGTATAAATTATATATACTGCAAGTGTGCAAATATTGTTTTAGCTAACTGACCCAAAGCAAAAAAAAAAAAAAGACAAATTTAGATATTTTTAAAAATTAGTGAGCGAATGCATGAACAGGTACACATGCAGAATCCGAATCATCTTGTAAACATAATGTGCTGCGCACTTTTAATACCCCATGGCCAAATATAGTGTAAGATTCTGTTGAAAGTTACTGCCGTATAATTTAGATTAGACTGTCTTTGTCTTTGTGTAAAACTTATTACATACATATTTATATGTGAAAGTACTCAGACATCATAACTGCACAAGGCCATTTGACCTTGAAAAAGTAGAACATGATCGCCTATTTTCAATAGGCTTCTGCTCCATGCTAAGATTCATCAATAATATAAATTTTGTGCTGATATCTCAATGCATTCTTCAGATAATGTGATTATGTCGCTGAATGGACAGACAGACGGAAGGACGGGCGGGCGGAGAGAAGGACGACAAAACAATTACAATAACCCTTTGGCCAGAAGTTGGCCGAGGGGTAAAAACAGTTGACCTCCAAGCAGTTACTGTGGCACAACAAACTAAATAAGAGCTAAGGTCAAACTGGCACACACACAAAGAGAAGTATATTGACAGGATCAATGTTAATTTATCAAAATATTTGATTTACTGGTGAGACACACAGACAGACAAGTTATTACCAATACGGAAGCTCACCTCATCCCAGAAGATAGGATTCTGCTCATAACCACCCACGGACAGGGCATCACCTTGAAGGCGCAGGTAAACTGATGCATCATGGTCCCTCACATTTGGCATGTTCTGCAAGAAGTGAAACAGAAATCATAAAGTAGTCCAAACAGTAAAACATAAGGGAAAAAAATAAGGAAAAGAAATTATAGTCACACCATCTACATGACCAAATGAGATGTCTTTGCTGTTGTTGCTACACAAAATGGATAAAAAATAATAATAGTTTAAAGCTATTAAAGTAGAGACATAATGTACATTTATTTTAAGACTGGAACAATAATAGTTGGAAACCCAGGGAAAACTGTGAGAAACCTTGAACTGAAGATGTATTTTCATCAGATCAGACTTAAATGAATTCATCTTGGTTTTTCTAGTGTTTTTTGTTATGTTTCTTTCAATTTCATATTCATTTTATTCATGAGTATATATCGGTAACACATTTCCTCCCATTTTAATAAGTCATTAATTATTTTCAATTGATTTATCTAATTATTTTTCAACACTGCCTTATTCATTTTCACATAGCTATAGTAAAAAAATATACAATGTCCACTGTGTGGTTTGCTGATGATTATTATTATTACATAATCAATGTGTTCTTCTACTGTAAAACACTACTGATGTTGTACAGCTTGTATACCTGTTTCAAAACAGATAAACAACTTAACAGTTCTGTGAAATAACTCCACAATAATAACTGTAATATAAAAACAGGTCAGATTATGTTTAGGCTAAAGGGAATTAGCATGCAGTGTTAATAAGATACTTTTAAGGGAACCTATAAGTAAACAATATTGGTGTACAGTGGGGACAAAATAACTGCATTTATATTTTTGCGAATGCTCAAGGATGTCAGTGGCACATACACACAACGCTGCTTAACACCACAGCATTTCTTCTTGTACAAAGTAATTCAGCTGTGTATATTTTGTGTCATTTCTTCACCTTTTCATCAAAATTCCAAACAGCTCTCTGAGTGCAAAGCCAAAATACCAGAAGAGGCTGACATTTGGAAAATGCTTCACTACGTATGATAAAAAACCAGTCTGCTTCTTTTCTTGTGATCTGCACTGAATACAGACCGAGCACTGCACAAGACTCTCCTTCACAGACTCACACAAATAAAAAAAAGCACACATTACTATTGACTCGCCTTTAGATCCTCACCAGGCAACAACAAAAAATTTGCGTGTATTTCCACAGAAAAACATGATCAGCACAGCTTGTTTGACCTGACAAGTTGCACAGCGTGATGTGAACAGATTTCCTGACGGCGTTCGGATGGGCGAATGTGTCATTTTGTGTGTGGGCTGATGTCTGTGTAAGTGATGTAGCTGTAATGCTGGTTAAGCTGCTCTTAAACTACATAACACAGTGACAGCGAAGCTCTGACAGTACAGCTAAAACCACAGGCCTGTAGAGGATGAGTGCAGTTATACATGTGTACACTAACTAAAGCTTTCACACACTGCACTATCAACCGCAGAGTTGCAGTGCATCGTGGGTACAAGCCTGTCAAACATAGGCACTCCCCTTCATCCCAAAGACACACATAATCAACATTAATGGATATGAACACAAGTCCATGTCTCTCTGTCACAAACAAGTACACATATCTCATTCCAGCACACAGCGGACCAATCTGGACTATAACAAGTTGAAATGAGTGTTGACACAGTGCCCCCTGTTGGTCATGTAATGTTAGTACAGACAGATATCAAAATGTTTGTTTCTATGGGGAATTCTGTGGCTAGCTCAATTAAAGGTACAACGCACATTTCTATTAAGTCACCCATCGGATAGATTACTCTACATTAAAAATAAATGAAAATAAAAAAGTATAACATTTATTTGATTGTGCATGAGCAAAAATTAGATATGATTGACACCAGTGGTACCTCTATAAATCCTACACCAGGAAACAATTTTTACATTACATTACATTATATTTATGCATTTGGCAGATGCTTTTTTACAAAGCGACTTACAGGGGAAAACCAAAAATTTAAAAAATAAATAAAAAATAAAATAAAATACAAGAACAGATTAAACACATAAAGCAGCTGTGCAATTAAAAACAGTGTTGTACAGAAGATTTAAAAGCAAAATTATAGACTAAAAATACAAGAATAGATTAAGAAGACATAAAAACAGCTGTACAATTAAAACAGTGAAATAAAAATACCAAGTAAAACGACAAAATAACCGTAGTAATACATTTAAATGGAATGTTTGAAAGTGCTAGGACAGGAGGTGTTAGAATTAAGAATTATGTCAGAATTTTTCTGACATAACTTTGATACATGCGAGAAATTGTAAATGGACTGCGTTTATATAGAACATCTCTACCTATTCATTTACAAAGCACTACATAAGACATCTCATTTTAACACACACAGCCAGTCAGAGTATGTTAGCATTCACTGTCTTATCCAAGGGCACTTCAACAAAACTGAGCGACAGTAGCCTGAGGCAAACAAGGTACAAGACTGCAAACTTAGCAAACAGGCAACAAATTAAAATTATGTTTGTCACCAAGATTAACAAAATGGGTTGCTAAACAATATCACAGACAATAACTTGCACCCAGTTCGTGGCATGGAGGTGTTTCAGCAGACAACCTCCAGGACCAGGCTGATCCCACCCAGATGTACGACTGAACGTTACAGGAAATCCCTCCTGCCAGCAGCCATCAGGCTATTCAATGTGCAATAAAATGGAAGTGTTATTTCACTGTCACTGCCCTTGTTTCTCTTCTTTACATTTCCATGGTTTTATTCATCTCTGTAGTTTTTGCATATATAATATATTGTAGCTCACAACTGTATATTCTTGCATATAATCTTATTCCTTTATTACCTATTACTAAATCTTTTTCATTTTAGAGTATTTTTTATTATCTTAGAGTGTTGTTTTAATAATTTCCTACAAAGGATCAGTAAAGTATCTCTATCTATTAAGAACCAACAACATCTATTTGACACTGTGTGGTAGCAACTACTCCTGAATGAATGGAGACCAACACTATGTAAACTAACACTTCAGACTCTGGATTGAATCAGTGCAACATTTTTAACTGGAAAATGTCAATAATGAACCACCAACATAATATCCATATTGGATCAATTTTAATTTGACCTGTAGTGTTTCTTAGTGATATAAAAAAAAAGTTAAATAAATAAAGTTGGAGAGTTTTGTTTCAGGATTGTTAAATGAAAATGTGTTAAATGTGTTACAATGTACCACAGGGTTTCAATGGGAATAACTTACTAACACTGCCAGTCTTTTGGTGTATAATTAACGTAACTGTTTGGCACAGAAAATGTAACGTCAAGCATCTAATCTAACTAATGGTGAACTATGTACTGCCAGGTCTATTCTCTCCAAACATCATTTTCAAGTGTGGTTAGGCAAACATACACCAAGCGCTGCTTTACAAAAGACCAAAAGTCATGAGTTTTACAGAATCTGCTGATCTAAACAACCAGGTACTAGTCACAGGTTTAATTCCACACTGTATCAGAGAGGGGGAAAAAAGCTCTTACTGGGAAAAAATAACCCCAAAAAGGCAACCTATTGCTGTTCCTTAAATGTGGACAAAAGATTAATCATAAAGAAACGCATTATAGTATGGGTTATAATTAACAGTTTGCTGAGTTAAAGATTTAGATTTTTCTTTAGCCATTGGTGTTTCATATTTAACCCATAAAGACCAAAACACTCACTGACGACCAAAACCATCTACTGATCTAAACTGTTTGATACCTGTTGATCCACTAATCCTATCAATACATGTAAATAATTGGGGTAAACGACAGTTTGTCATCTTTTCATGGTCATCAAATATGACTCATTTGGATGTTCAGAAGCCCCGCTGTTACCCTGGAAACCCTGTCATCTTCTACAACATTGATTCACCAGTAAAATCCATGGAGTTGGATCAATGACAGTGGATGGACACAGTTGGTTTTACATCCAGTTATTGATATATTTTGCTGAAAAAGTCCATTTTTCTTCAGTTTTCTCTGTTTAGGATAGAATAACCCCCAACTTTAATCTGAGCTTTTATGAACATCTACATGATCAATGAATTAAATGTCAGAAAATACATGATTTTTACTGAAAAAACACAAAATACAGAGGATAATATTCAAATTAGCAGTGATAAATTGCTTAAGAAAGGTTAAAGCAGCGTATGACTTTTGTCACCGTGATTACTAACCTGAATCTCTCCCCTCACAGTGAAGAATTTGGAAGTGTACTCCACCATAAACAGTCCATTTATTTACGAACAGGGCCAGTATGTCAGTCGGACATTTTTGGGAATTTGTCGCAACGTGCATTGTGGGAAGCAGAGCTACACACAGCCGCAGTAGCAAGAGTGTGTGGCCCGTCTGACATACCGGCTCTGTTTGTAAACAAATGGATTGTTTATGGTGGAGTACACTTTGGAATTGTTCACCATAAGGGAAGAGATTCAGGTGTGTAATCACAGGAACATTCACGTATTCTTGATACTTAGGCTATGACTCAAGTTTTACAGATTTGATGAAAAATTGGTGACGAAAGTCATATGCCACTTTAGAGAGAAAAAAATCAATTTGGGAACTGCCACTAAAGTAGCACTGGGTCTTTATGGGTTAAAATTTAATCTTAATGTATTTTATTTTTAAGATGCATATTTGAGAGCACTTAAACTGTAATTGTAACTATAAAAAAACAAAACAATAGATTAAATATATTAAACTCAAAATTATGTTGATTAGAGGCTAAAATGGTCTAAAATGAAGAAATAATTTTAAAAAAAATCTATGCTATGATTACAGTGGGTTTTATGCTATTATATGTTATTTACATTATTAAGACTCTAAACAAATGTAACTATCATTAAGGAAGCAAAAGTAATGTGTTACTTTGTATAAATGAGAGGTGGGGGTGGAATTTAATAAGTTTTCTTCTTCCCACTCCTTTTTGAGCAATACTTATTGAATTTATTTTGGTATTATTAGTGTGCATGGCATATATTATATATTGCTATACTGTCTTGATCACTTCTATTTATTATTATTGTATTTGCTCTGCTATTAGTTCCTTGTAAACATAAAAGTTTTGCTTTTTTCTTCTGCTCAAAACAAATAAATGAATGAAAATGAATGCTTTGTGGGTACTTTATTCGATGAAGGTCTTACCTGAATACCTTCGATTCTCTCTGTCACTACATAGGCGTGATGCATTGCAATGAGAGGCACCTTGACCCCTGCCATCTCCCCCAGCTTGGTGGCCCACACACCTGCACAGCACATGGAAAAAAACATTATATAACCACAGCTTCTTTTATCTAATCTACACTAATGTAAAATTCCTCTGCTACAGTGTACAAAATTACCCATAACTCACCACTGCACAGACACATTAATAAACTATGTTTAATTCACATGTCAAATCTTCACTAAACCACGGTCCTTTCAGCTGTCCTTTTCAGGACCTTGGAATATAATTTAGACCACATCTGACCTGCACAGTTCACAACACAGGGTGTCTCAATGGTCCCATGAGCCGTTTCCACTGCTTTCACCCTTTTCACTCCAAGGTCATCTGTCCTGACTTGGATTCCAGTCACAGGGCAGTTCTCAATCACCTATTTTAGGGAGGATGGTGTTGGAAAATTGGAAAAATCATATAAATGTCTGTAAAATAAAGAGGAGTTGTGCATAGAATGAACCAAATACCATTAAATCACACCAAAGTCTATTGATTATTAGGGTGGCTAAGAAAACTAATCAATAGTTCACTCTGTACTCATTTGGACACAATGAGTTACAGATAAGTTGCACACAAGATTATGACTTATATCTATCTAGGAAACACTATCGTGCAGATACTAGTGCTATTTTTGAACTCCTGTGTTTTATTGCTTCAGAAAACTAATGGCAGCTTTACAAACTTACTTTCCCAGAGTACAATTGATTTGTTTACATATGTGCAAAAATTAGATTTAAAAGAAAAACAGATGCATGAAGACAGCATGACAAACCTGGCCATAAGTAAATGACATACACGTGGATAACAACACTATAATTACACTTCTTTCTTCTGTAATATTCAGCATGTTTCCATGAATAGAGCAGGTGGGTGCAATGTGCTTTGAAAGACAACATCCAATCAGTAGATGAGTGCACATTACCATAGCTCCCCTGGCCGAGGCAGCTCTGGTCAGGGTCGTACATGTTCCTGCTGGGTCCATGGTGCCGTCTTTTGGCACATACAGGGTTCCATACAGATCATCAACATTCATCAGAGGATACAGGTCCTTGGTCTCCGCAGGTGACAAGACATAAGACTCGATGCCATAAACCTTACCCAGCTACAGTTGAGGAGAGATGACAAGGTTTAGAAGCTATGCTCTCAGCTGCAAAATACATTTACTCATCCGTCTCCATTACAAACAATACACTTTCTCAGTAAGTTTCACATCAGGCTGATTAGAAAATGGTGGATATGCTGTTATTACTGCGATGCTGCTGATGCAAGACCAATGGTGATGTCATTAAATTACTGTTCTCCACAAGAGTTGCTGCATGTAATTCTGTCAGACTTAGCCTCATAACTCTATTTATCATTTAACATTTCATAAAGCTGAATCTCTTTGGAACCACTTTTTTTCTTTAGGGGAGAAGCCATAACTCAACGTCACACTGCATAGTTGGTCTGCAAATGTCTCTTTCTTTAGTTTCTTTTTCTGCTGCTCTCATTCACTTTTCTGCATGTTTCATGAGTAATATTGTTTAATATTAAATCTTGTTTTCAGCACTGCAGTTGGATCCAATTATTACCTTTTTTGTACCGCATTAGTAAATAGCCTATTTGGCCTTGAAAAAAATGCTAAACGGTCACTTTTGCTCCCAGTGACCCTTGAGTTGAACATTCTGTTGAGATACACAATAAAACTCTTGCTAAACAGTGCAAATATTCATCTTGACACTGGGAAATTTTGTATCCTACTAATCTAGTTTTCTACTGATAAGTACATGCAGCTTCTGATCATAAAGAAACTTTGGCTCTTACCGACATAAGGCGCTTGTACTCATCCAGCCTCTGCTTATTGGAGGCTATGAAGAGACCTCCATTCTGGATCCAGCCCGTGTGGAGACCCGTCTCTTCCTCCAGGTCTTTACTGATCACATTTCTGGTGTGGGCCAAGAGCTCTACCTCAACATCACTGGGACGAAGCTGCCACAGCAGGCCTTAAGACAATATACAGTACACATACATTACAGACAGTTGCCTGTACAGATAAACATCTACAGGCTTGAAAAACAGATTAGAAATCAGGAGTAGGCAGATAAAAAGGATATACATATATCCTTATATTTTCTACTTTACAATGTGTCATTTTCACCCTCTGGGACACACTAACACACATTCACACACTGGCAGCTCATCCTCTGGGAGCAAATGGGGGTTCAGTATCTTGTCCAAGGACACTTTGCTATGTTGACAGGAGCCAGGGATTGAACTACCAACATTCCAGACTGTGAACAACCTACCTGCACCAATTTGGCAACGTTACAGCTTCTTTTGTTGGATGAGAAATGCAGGTCAGTTCAGCAATCACAGAGCTAGTTGTGCAAGATCTAAAATAACTGAGGTGACTCTGTGTGCTTGTCAGTGCAGCCATCATGCAAACAACTCAACAGTGATTGGATTTAGGTCATTAATGAAGACTGACATCAGAATGTGAATGTAAATTGCAGAATTCATCACCCTGTGCTGTCACGGCACGTTGCAACAGTTGGTTACCTGCAGTGTGCCAGGTGGTGCCAGCAGTTAGTCTGTCTCGCTCCAGCAAAACTACATTGGTCATACCCATTTTAGCCAAGTGATAGACAGTCTGACAGCCCAGACTGCCACCTCCAATGACAACCGCATCCGCTGACCTGAATCAGAAAGAAGATAAAGTGCAGGTCATCTGACAAAATTGTTTTAATTACATGACTCACATGAATTTATCTGGAAAGCAATACTAGCTTTCAGCTCTGCACAAGTCCTTTTTCAGCTGAAATATAAAATAACATTGGAAGTTACATTTTACTAAGTAAATCAATGACTCCAAAACTTCTTCATACAAAAACATGTCACGAATTTCCATTGATTTACATTTTTAATAACTCTTCCAATATCAAAACACTGTCTGTAGGTTTTGGGTTTTTTATCTTCTTGTATTTTTTCATTTCATTTTAATCTTGTTACATCCTACACATTGTATTTGTCTTGTAATGTCTTCAAGGCTGGATGTGTATTTTATTCTTTATACATGGTTTTTGACTTTTGTCATTTATATTTTCGTTGTTATGTATTGTACAACTGAGGCATCTGTTCTAAATTTTTCATGGCTTTAGTTAACTTTATAAACTGCTCCAGGGGTCACTTTTATTCTATTTTAAATAGGAAAATGAATTCACACTTGATGTCTTCACAATACATTTCCCTGTGCCAGTTGGCAACCCACTAAAAACTGCTCCACAACCCATTTTAACTGCCTTAAATTTGTCATGACTGTCATTTTTCAAAAATTAATGTCATGCGTAAATGTATAATATTGTGGATAAGAAAAGGACTTTATTTTTTGTGCATTGTGTTGCACGGGGGAAACATTTAAGAGTCACACAGAACAAGTGATGAAGGTTGTTGTGCCATGTGTATTTTTCACTGACTTAATCCGTCTTAATGCAAAGAATGGCACTCAAGATTAGTTGAGACTTTTGATAGGTATTGCAGTGTCTCTAATAAGCTAATCAATAATTCTGTCTACAAAAATGTTTATTTTCGGACCCTTGGATCTTGTGAAGATGAAGTTGTCTCCTTCTTGACAGTACAGCCTGAGTTTGACTGTCGCTCCCTGCAGGAAATACACTGTTTGGCACACAGGTGGATTTTATGGAGATAATTTGGAGGAGTGAAAAAAAAATTCATCAGTGTGCTGAACAGTGGTCCTGTGTATTTCCTGGAGGGAGTGAAAACTCTCAGAGCCACAAAATTTCAAAGGTGGTTAATTTTATCTGGTATATTCCTTGTTTTGAAGTAGATTCCATCCACTTTGACCCACAGTGCATTTGCAGTTTGGGTAATTGTATTTGCTTATATTAATTCAATGATCACAGTCATGTGCTGGTTTATTCCTTTGTCCATTTATATACAAATACTATGTATATATTTATGCACGACTTTCCAGCTTGATGTAAGAAGAATAAACACCATTTGTACATCCATCCATCCATCAGGTAAGCTACCTGGGTAAAGGCTTGGTGGGCCCAGAGGAGACTCCTTCATCCTGTTTGAGTGTCTTCTCATAAGGAACATTTTTCTCCTTGGTTTGCTCTGTGCTGTATGACCGGGTGCTTGTTCGGCACAAAGGAGACAGTGGAGGCCGGGCTGCCAACACCACACGGCGAACTGCGCTCCCTAGAAAGGCCATGGACCCCTGTGGAACAGCAGATTAGAATAAATGTGACAACCATGTGATTTCTATCAAAAACCTGCAGGACTCCACAGACATCTAGATCAATGTCATACACAGATGTGTCAGGCTTTTGACATGTGTGGGGAGTTGTTTTTCTGAAGGCAGAGTCACTGACATGTTTCAGTCACATAGAGGGTATGGTTTAAAGTTGAGATTAGGCCAAAAGTGGTTAAACAAAAGATTAATATGTAACATTCACAGTGAGACAAAACAACACCACTTTAGGGAGGAGATATTTAGTATTTACATTCAACTGTCGACATTTATGTTGACAGAGGGTCAAGACAATCAAGTTGGATTCAGTTCCAGTTCAACTGAGGACCTGGGGAGGCTTGGCTGGCTGTAAAACGTACTCCTTACGCAAAGACGCACCAACACCTCATATGAACTTCAGGTTTGTTTTCATGCAGTAAAAAAAAAAAACACCCAGAGGTAATGGATCGACTGGTAAAAATTAACATGATCATACAAATGACTATGTATCACAGAAGAAAACCAACCTCCCACATTATGATGCTATTTGTAACATATATTTACACAAGCCAACCTTCGATCTGCATGAGTGGAACTTTGTTGTATGGGTGCTGCACGCTTCTCACATGCTTACCTAAAGTCGGCTCCGCTTGCAAACTCAACCGGAAAACACACGATGCAGAGTGTAAGGCTTTCAGAAACCGTTTGCAAAAATGGCCGAATGTTTTCGCAAACCAGAAAGCCAAAGTGCGTCAAAAGTGTGGCCGGGGTGCAGTGGTTCAGACGCTGTCAGAATGTGCTGAAATGAGGTTGGACTTGGAGTTCCTGTCTTGACTCCGCCCACTTACACTGAACCAGTCCAGTCTGTGGCTGATCCGCAGATGCACATACGTGGAAACTCTGGAGAGGGCGGGCCATCCAGGACCAAGCTAGAATTAGGGGGGGTTGTTATTTTGCAAAATTGTAGATAGCATAGATGTACCCCCCATAAAATATGTAGAAGGTCCATTTGAAAAAGAAAATACCAAATTTTGGATAATCAGTCCAGGATAACCCCCCTGTACATACCCTCTGGAGTTCGGAACATTGTTTGCGCATAGAAAATTGTCATTTTTGTCATTTTGCTTATGGTGTCTTTATTTTTCACACATAATAGTCAAACCTGATTTATCTAATCATCCTGAAAAACATTTTACTGCTTCATGTGCATCCACATGAAGCCGTACATTGGAATATTAGCCCAAAATATGCATATTTTGACCTAAAATATGACAATATTTTGAACCTGTAATATGATGTATGCTAACAGTTTCTTATTTTCAGGTGAATAATGGCTACAACTAGTACAAGCATGTCACTTACAAGGTCTCATGCCAAAAAGACTCTAGGTGCTGTGGATTATCTCCAGAAACCCGAGTTTCCACATGGAATGCTTCCTACTGGCAAGGGCATTATCCAAAACATGCTGTATCTTTTACGCCCGAATCAAGCAGGCCAAGCTCAGCGGTCCAGAGTTGATGCAGCCCAGTTGGTAGCAGAACTGCTTCAAGAGCACTGGCTCCTCTGCAATCCCTGCACAATTCACACCAGACATATAAAGAATCATATCTTAAAACTTTATGGTGACTTCACATGCCTCATTCAGACCAGGAAAAGCAGGCAAAATGACAATTTCGCAGAAACAAAGATCTGGAGGCATTGAAGGAGTTTGGAGGTCCTTTCACATCACCTGCTGCTGTAGATGAGTATCTTGCTGATATTGGCATTGATGATAGCACAAAGTTGGGACGTCTTTACCTGGAGGTTCGTTACGCTCGAGACACATCGCTTTCGTTGCCGAAAACCAGCGACCTGTTCCGCCTCATGAAGAACCATAGGAAACTCCCAATAGAAACTTATGCTGTCAATCTGAAAATTTACCTTGGCAACATTATTTCTAGTGCACAAGTCACTCTCGATGATTTTACTGAAGCCATGGATACAATCCTGGATCAGTAAAGTATATTCACTATTTTCTGATAAGCTAAGTCAATGTTGCTTTTGGATTTTTGAACATTTGGGCTTCAATTTCTGTTAAAACCCTGCATCAGTTTCATGGACATTACTTCACTTAACCTCTTAGAACATTTATTGCACATGTTTTGTGATTTTTGTGATTCAATTTAAATTTGTATTATTAAAGTTCGTCAAATGTCTGAAAAAAATGGATTTTTACAGGTGTCATAACTTCAGTGGGTATGTACAGGGGGGTTAGCTTTGAGCAATTTCATAAATTTGTACTTTTTCATAGTCAGAAAGGACAGGTACATATTTTGAAGTGGGTAACTGAAAAATTTTGTGTTAACACCTACCCCTACTAGAATTTAGGTCAGCCACTGCAATTTTAGGGAAGCCGAGAACGGCCTTGGATTAACACATAATTTTATGGTCGTTATCTAGTGATAACGATTTAGTTAATTTGTTATCATGAGATAACAAACTTCGTTTTCTCGAGATAACGAATTAATTAAGTCGTTATCACGAGATAACAAAGTTCGTTATCTCGTGATAACGAATTTATTTATTTCGTTATTTCATAGTAGCAGATGCCAACAGGTACCACTTCCTCCTCATCTCTGCCTCAACAGCTGTTGCTGACATGTGCTGTACAGAGCAGAGCACACATTCAACAACAAGTTACCGGTAAGTTACAGTAAATACAAGCTCTGTTAGTTTGTTTACTGTGTGTTTAAGGTTCAAGGGGTAATATGTTAGTCTGAACAGATGAGAGTTTGACCAAGTTACCAACTAACATCTATCCGTTTGCTTCAGCTAACATAATGTTAGCTACTTGCTATTGCTCAAGTAATGCTCATGGACACTTTACTGTCAGAATCGCAACTTAACTTCATGTTAATGTTATCGATGTGTTAATGTGTTGTAGTTACAAGACGAGACCAGTAGGTAGAGCTCTATGCTAATGTTTAGGCCAAGAGTCACGTCTCTTCTCAGTCAAAGAAATGTGGGAAGAAGAAAGACGTGTCCTTGTATCTATTCATTATTATTTTCCTGTTCCAGGTATGGTAATGTTATAAAAATGATAGACAACAACCTCAAGTAATACATATAGAAGTTTAGGCAACTGCAAACTAATTCTTACGAATTGTAAAGTGTTGTTTGGTCTACATACTTTATTATAGAAACAGCTTGTTAGCTAGTTAGCATCCTATCACTATGTTTATTACACTGAATTAGCTTCGCTAGCAAAGTTAGCATCCTAGTGCTAATGTGTTAAATAGGAGTTGTATGGTCGTATGTGTTGGACCTGATTGTGTGGTGTCATGCATGGTCATTTATTTGTTAAACATATATTCGTGTCCATGTTGTACAATGTAATTGTGACATAATTTCAGTCATAAAGAAATGTGGGAAGAAGAAAGATGCGTCCTTGCATCTATTTATTATTATTCCCTTGTCTCAGGGCATTGACACACTGGTTTATGTAGGCTAGCTTAAATTTAGCGGGATGTGCTGTGTAATGTTTAATCAAATGTTTATTTATTCCCCTAATAGTGCTTTGTGTCTTATGTGTCATATGTACGTTATGCTTAGTGGTGCAGTACAGTGCGTTACAATCATCAACTCAAAAGCTAATGTGGCTATTAAAAACACTGGAAGTATGACAACCCTTTTGTATTTACTGCTAATGAAGGGCCAGCAGTCAAAAGGTGAACAACTTTTTGCACCTGGTCACAAGTATGACTACATTAACTTGTCTTTTTTTTTTTTTTTTTTATTTTACAAATCACCATACATATCTGATGATACATGGCCTCTGAAGCTTCAAGATCTCCCACATAAATGAATGAGAAGCCTTTCATCTTTACGGCCCTCTGCCGCTTTAAGTAGGTTACCTGCAGGTAGTGTTTCACATTTTGAAAGATTTTATCTTCTTTTTCTGTTAATGTCAGTAAGATATTTATTTTTCTCACATATTAGGCAGCCAACTTGGAGTAGATGTGACACAATCCTCGGTGGACGGGAACCTTCCAAGGCTGTGCGCAGAATCCTAAACTTTCAGGCACTATCATCAGTGATGGACAGTGAATGGGACTCGTGTCAGTTGGTCGTCCCCTACATAATGTAATAGCAATACAGGTATGAGGTACAGCGGTGGAATGTCTGCATTAAAGATAACTTTGAGGAAGCTCAAATGCCGTGTTTTTGTTGAGATGCAGATTAACTCCTTAATGTTTAATTACACAAAAAAGATTTACATTTTTATGGTGCAGATGTCTTTCAAGACAGTTTGTCAAATATTGCTCTTATACATTGCTCTGCCATAGTACACTGTATCTGGATAAAGTTCAACAAATACTGTAATGTGGTGTGTAGCTGCCTTATTTTAGGCATGTGTACCTTGTCATATTTACCTTATTCCAATATTCAGTTACAGTAGTTTCTTCAATCTGACCTCAAGATTATTTCACAGATTAGATGGCTTGCTGTGTTTACCAGGCTGCTGACCACCAACATTTTATGATTGGCAGTTTGTGAGTAAAGAGTTTTAATCCAGGAAGTTTTAGGCTACTCCTAAGTGTTCCACAGACTTCCCACCTGTACAAACATTTGGCAGACTTGACAGAGAGGTATATGGTGTTCTCCTTGTGTATAATTGTCAATTGTTTTCTGAAATGTATTTATTATTTTAATGCCTGTTTTTTTTATTCATGTTTTATCATTATCAATATTGCATAATTATTTTAATGCCTTGAGTTTTTTGTAGATACTGATGTATGTAGTACCTTGCCATATCCTGTTGTCTCTATGAGAAATTGTATTTTTGCAATAATAATAATAATTAAAAAATGATCAGTTGTGTTGATGAAAACTTGCATGTTGAGTGATTGCTGTGGGTGCTTTCATTAAGTCTGTTGTGTAGGTTACAATGCACTAATTGAGAGGGGCACACGAGTTATTCATCAAACAAGATATAATTTATTTGAATAGTCTGTGAAGTCACAAACCATACAACATACATACACACGTACACATATACATACATGTAGTACACATACATGTGTATGTCATTTGTGTTAGGTTCTCAGGATGCCCCTTTCCCTCAAGCCTGACAGAAACTGCTCCATGGTGATCTGTTAATAAAAAAAAAAAGTTAATGTTGTCATACTTGTTAGCAGTTGCAAAAAAGTTTATCTTTTGACTGCTGGACCTTCATTAACTGTAAATACAAACGGGTTGTCATAGTTCCAGTGTTTTTAATAGCCACATTGGCTTTTGAGTTGATTATCGTAACGCACTGTACTGCACCACTTAGCATAACGTACATATGACACATAGGACACAAAGCACTATTGGAGGAATAAACAAACATTTGATTAAATGTTACTGAACACATCCTGCTAAATTAACGTTAGCCTCCATAAGCCAGTGTAGAAAAGCCTGACTGGTGTCTGTCGGCTCGATAACATTAACATGAAGTTAGGTTGCGATTCTGACAGTAAAGTGTCCATGAGCATTACTGGAGCAATAGCAAGTAGCTAACACTACGTTAGCTGAAGCAACCAGATAGATGTCAGTCGCTAACTTGGTCAAACTCATCTGTTCAGACTAAGATTACCCCTGAACCTTAAACACGCAGTAAACAAACTTCACAGAACTTGTATTTACTGTAACTTACCGGTAACTTGTTGAATGTGTGTTCTGCTCTGTACAGCACATGTCAGCAACAGCTGTTGAGGCAGAGATGAGGAGGAAGTGGGACCTGTTGGCATCTGCTACTATGAAATAACGAAATAAATAAATTCGTTATCACGAGATAACGAACTTTGTTATCTCGTGATAATGAATTAATTAAGTCGTATCACGAGATAACGATAATAAAATTATGTGTTAAGCCATGGCCGTTCTCGGCTTCCGTACAATTTACCTGCAAAATTGAATGTTTTTTTTTTTGTGTGTGTTTTTTTTTTTTTTTTTTTTGTTTTTTTTTAATACTTTTTTTTTTTTTTTTTTTTTTAACCCTTTCATGCATAGTGGTCACTACAGTAGACAGTTTAGTTTAGTTTAGTTTAGTTTAGTTTAGTTTAGTTTAGTTTAGTTTAGTTTAGTTTAGTTGAGTTTAGACACAGACATAACATAACAAAACATATGGAAGAATAAATAAATAAATAAATAAATAACAATACACAAATAAAAAAAATCAAATAATAGAAAAAAAGAACAACTGTTGTGCCTGAAAGGGAGTAGGAAGAAGCCACTGCTTATCCAGTCCTACCCCCTGATTCCAGTCCTCAAACTGTTAGTGCTTAATCACATGATATACAACATAAGATTGTGATTATCTATAAACACACCCCTACCAACCTGTACCCCCATACAGTCACAAAAACTTCTACATACACACATACAGTCACATACACTTCTACATACACACATACAGTCACATACACTTATACATACACACATACACATACACACTGTACATCAACACACATCTGCACCCCTGCACAGTCTGCACAGTTATTCTACAACTGTTCTCTTGTATATTCATGGATTTTATTGTTTTAGTTCCATATGCCAACGCAGTGGACGCTTATGCATCATCTCATACACTGTAATCCATGCCATTACTATAACTGCTGTTCTTGATAAACCTGATCTGCATTAAGATGTTTGAGTGTAAATCAACTGCTAGTTGTTATTAGACTGTAACAGTTTTCTTAAATAAAGTTGTTGTTTTTTTTTTTTTTGCATATTATCTCCATGAAGTCAGTAATAACTAGTATTACAGTATGATAAAATGTGAGAAAACATCAGATTAGTTGCATTAAAAAATGTATTTCATAGTTTTCACACAGTTTATCACTTTTTGATATTGCATTTTAAATTCATGTTTCTTTGCTTCAAAAATTAAACGCATGGTGTCCAGCTGAGTGGACATTTTTGTAACTCCATAAGAAATAGGTTCATTAAGAAATTTCAGTCACATTGTTTTGTTCATGCCTAAAGAGGAAAAAAAAACATTCAGGAAAAAAATCTTGACTAAGGTCCTCATAATTCATGCATCAAAGGGTTAATTGACTTTCTTTATTGGAAGCAGTTTCACAGGCAACAACACAACAGTGAGAGAGGACTTCCATTCTTTCATGTTTTCTTTACCTGCAAAATTTATCAGCAAATGCAAATAAAGCCACAAATGAATAGTCCTTTTTGTGGTTTTCAGTAAGAAATTGTGTGGAAGCATATGTGAGGGGGGGGTGTATGGGTAGCAGCTGTTTCCAGTCCTCAAGGTCCACAGATCAAACCAAGCAGAAGTAGAACATCAGAGCAACATCAACTGTGTCATGTATGCACTGAGAAAAGGGGGATTTTGTTTTATTAAGTCAATGCAAGCGGGAAATCCAGATCACTGATCACTGAGAGGCCAAAGAAGGGAAATATCATTTAAGTAGAAAAAATCAATCCAACACACTTTTTTTAGTTTTCTGATCAAATTTTTACACCCAGCTCCCCAACCCTCAAACCCTTTTATGTAAAAAAATTAAATAAATAAATCAGTGTGTTATCCACCATATGATAAGATGCATGCGTCCAAAGTTTGACAAGATGTAAAGTTCACACATTTGTACATATTGTTCTTTTTTGCACAGCATTTAAGCTTAATAAACAAACAAAGCAGGGAGAAGGTCCTCATTTTTGTGTCAACAGAGGAAAGCAAGCAAATAAATAGAGCAGGTTGGTAATCTGACAGGTGAAAACACACCTCTTGTGTTTGCATTGAAGTATAAGGCAAGCATGTTTTGTCCTACAACCCTTTACTCCATGGGTTGGCAACCTTTGGTATCTAATTTGCCATTTGAAGACAGAAATAAAATTTAAAAAAAACCCTGTCTGGAGCCAAAAGAAACCCTCATGTTTTACCTCAAAGTGGTGACTGTTAAAGAAGCTCTTTAGGATTAATATGTATGGAATAAGTAGAGAATAAATCAACATTTCAGTGCATTTACAGAACTAATCCCAGAGTAAATTGTGTGTTATAGTTGCTCAGTTACACAGTTAGAACAAGCAATTTGTGCAATAGGCTATGTACTAGACAATTATTATCAATATGATAATAAGTAAACAGCAAAATGTTGTGTGTAATTATAATTATTATTAATTCATTATGTGGTTATAAGGAGAATTTATACAGTAGTAGTAATAGTGTTAGTAGCAGTAGTCTACTTTTACTGCTACTACTACCACTACTTCTTTTTTTTATTCATTTGGAGTAACAAAACATAAGAATGACTCTATGGCTGTGACAATAATAGAAATGCTTGGGAGGGTGGGGAGGGGGGTGTTGACCCACTTGAAAGGGGCCCAAGAGCCACATGTGGCCCGAGAGCCACAGGTTGTCCACCCCTGCTCTGTGCCGTTCAGGGCAACGACTGGGCCAAAACACTCAGGACATTTCTAAGCCAGAGAGTGTATGTGTAGAATATAAAGGCTCTATTTATTAAGAGAAGAGAAGAGAAGAGAAGAGAAGAGAAGAGAAGAGAAGAGAAGAGAAGAGAAGAGAAGAGAAGACTCTTCTGCATTATGAAACCTCTCTGTTGCTTGCAGCCATATGCATTTTCTACATGCCATGTTTGCATCATGTGTCCCCACCTCCAACCCAGCAGCCAATAAGATGCAGAGTTTAGGTTCCCTCCTGTGAAGAGGAGTTCTCTCCAGTTCATACAGCCTTGAGCAGGACAGGAGCTAGATCTAGGAGCTGCAACCAATCTTTCCGTGTATGTCTCGCTTTGTACGTTCTGCTGAATGTGTGAAACTGAGAAAATAGCTTACGACCTTTAAACTTTGCTTTGTCCAGACCCTTTTTATCATTGAATAACACTGTGTGGCACATGTGAAGCTATGTAACACACACCCACAGTAAAATATGCTTAGTGTTTATATCTGAACAAGAAATGACAAATCTGAATTAAAATGAGAATTATGCATTTTTACAATGAATTAAAATGCAAGGGTTTCCTGTTGCTTTCAGACTAATTCCAAATCACAGAATGAAATGGCTTAAATTAAAGTCACAAATATGGGAAGGTGTAAAGTTTCTATAGACTTATGAAACTCGAGAATAAAGCCTCACTGAGGCAGCTGGTTATTGAATAAGATAAGTTATTGTTCCCCCTTGTGATGACTGTTTGTCACTACAGCTTCTTTCTATTTCTGCACCACACCAGGTTTGTCTCCTGAACTGAGGCCACTGTTTTAACCCTTTCATGCATAGTGGTCACTACAGTGGACGGTTCAAAACTGTTCTCTTGTAAATTTATGGATTTTGTTGTTTTAGTTCCATATCAGCCAACACAGTGGACGCTTATGCATCATTCCACACACTGCAATTCATACCATTACTGTTACTTTGCTGTTCTTGATAAACCTGATCTGCAGTAACATGTTTTAGGGTAAATCAATTGTTAATTGTTAGACTGTAACTTTTAAGTTTTTTTTTTGTTTTAAACAAAAAGCTTTTTTTTCTTTTGCATATTATCTCCATGAAGTGAATAATATCTAGTATTAGAATATGTTAAAATGTGAGAAAACATCAGATTAGCAGCATTAAAAATGTTTTAATTTCATTGTTTCCATATCACTTTATTCTATTGGGTTTTATATACATGTTTTTTTGCTTCAAAAATTAAATGCACAGTGTATCTGAGTGGACATTTTTTCAAACTAGATGAAAAAAAAAAAAAATTGATCACATTGTTGTTGTTTTTTTCATGCCAAAGGAGGAATAAAAACACCCGAGAAAAAAAAAATCTTGACTAAGGTTCTCATAATTCATGCATGTAGAGGTTAGAGAAATCAAACACAAGAGTCAAAATAATTTTTTATTCAACATTTGAAGACAATCTTCTGAACAGTTTCCCTATTTCATTTCATCTGAATATCAATGGTATTGACATTTACGTGCCACAGGCTTTTGACAGAAAAGTAATTGCACTTAATTCCATGTTGCACATGACCTTATGTGACTCAAATACCAACAACATAAAGTCTCAGCAAATAAATTAGGACATAGGCAGCAAAAGAAACACACATATAAAAGATAAAATTACACATGAAATCATACCATTATAAATGCTGAATGGAAGTTAAAATGAAGGACATCAGAATTACAACAGTTGCTTTCATTGCAACAGATGTCAAAATTCCCAGTGATGCACAAAAAAAGTCCTAAAAGTATATGTTCTACTACAACATAAGTGAAACATTCTCTTTTAAAACCACATGAGACACAAAACAGCATATGAAAACAGAAGGCACAATACTTAAGGTGACATTTTGTTTGGAGTATCACACATCTGCTGCTAACAGGACGGGTTCACACTCCATCATACCTGACCAAATATACCATGGTTCACATTGCCCCACTTGTGCAACTGTGTCTAATTAGCGTTAATCTGCAAAACATGCAATTAGAAAATACTGGTGGCAAAGTTAGTAAGATTTTAATTAAGAGTATGTCTCACTTTGGAATGCAAAGGTGAAATAAAGTTGAAATGGATTTGGTGTCAGTCTGAGGGTTAAGTTTAGTGCTTCTCCTATGTTACAGATATCATCTGATGCTACAAATATGACACCAACTATGATGTAGAAGTCAAAATTTGGGTATAAGACATCAACATTAATCTAGTAAGACCTGTGAAGACACTTTATCAAAGCTTATTGTTAAATTGCAAACATTCAATGTGTTAAGGCTACTTAAAAGGAGATGCAACCACTGAAACAGTTTGATACAGTCTCTAGAAAACATGAGGTACTTGAAAACTGTTAATAAAGCAGAGAGAAGTGTCACTTAAGGTTAATTACAGAGTAGACACAGTTACTGGTTTAGCTACAGAGAGAATATTTAGCATGGAAAACGCAGGCTTTTCTCCAACATTATAAACATATAATCATAGAACTCACACACTGTAATCTCACTCATACAATCAAGCAAAAATGCAACAATATCCACCACACAATAAGTACAAAAAAGTAAAAAAAAAAAAAAAAAAAAAGAGAGAGATCGAAGAGGGGATAGTACTGGTGACAAATCAGTTGTGCAAGTTCTTTTGAAAAACTGTGCAGAAAAGGCATCTGGACAAGTAGTAACACACCTGTATTACATGTCTTTACAGGCACAGCCTTAATGAAAACTTTTATGCATACGAACCTCAAATGTCAGCACCACACACTTAACAAACATGCTTTCAAGTCCAGTTTAATTGACACTGAGCATGTCTGAAGGGTGACATGGAGGAGACTGACATAATGTCTGAGAACACTTTCCTTCTCCACATTTGTCTCTCTGACCTTCTTGCCTTTTGACCTCTTGGTTTTCCACCTCAGTGCCCGCTCCGCTCTAGAGTTCATCTCTGTAGGCAGCTGACAGCATCTCTGGTGGCGGAGACCCTTTCAGAGTCTTGTGGGAACCTCTCCAATCGGTGCGTACTGCGTCATCATCCCACAGAGTCGATGTCTCTGTGTCACTCACCCACTCGGGATCCCCAGCGTAGTAACATGGCTGCACCAGGAGGGGGCGTGTACTGAAGGCCTGGAGGTTTCTGTTGGGGAAGTGGGACTTGTAGTCCTCACTGTCAGGAGAGAGCAAACTAGATGTAACTGTAATTTTTATACATTTCTGAATTTTAAACACATTTAGTGTGCTACAATAAAAGACTTTAACTCCTGACAATCACAAGAAAAACACACAGTGAGACGTGCAGACTTGAACTTTCGCCTTAATAGGACAGTTTATCAGACAATAGCTCAGGTGTTTCTGTTTTTAGGCTGCATGTAGACACAACATGTCTCCGTGCAATATTTTCAAGACTAATTTGGAGCACGCTGTTTTTAATGAGAGGTGGAGACCGATTTTAAGAGGCAGCTAAGTCACTTTGTGAATGAAGAGCAACAGCAGGACCAATGTGTGGCGTTCTGCCGCGCATTCTTAGCAAACTAGTCAAGCATATCAAATTAGAATCAAAGAGGTGAGTGAGAGAGAGAAAGTGGGCTGGCCTAAAGCCCGTTTTCCACACATGATGGAGCACACAGACGCTGCCAAGCCTTCTGGTCTGCAGACCCTTTGGTCCAAGGTGCATTTCATCTCTTTTTAGTCAGAGACTTACATGTATCTCATTTTCTCTGTAAGATCATCATTTCTGCATGTAGAAAACAAAACTGGCTCATTATCTCCGCCAAGGAGGTTATGTTTTTGCCGGCGCTGGGTTGTCTGTCTGTTTGTTTCTTTGTCTGTCTGTCTGTCTGTCTGTCCGTGTGCAAGACAACTCAAAAAGTTATGGATGGATTTGGATGAAAATTTCAGGAAATGTTGATACTGGCACAAGGAGCAAATGATTAAATTTTGTTGGTGATCGGGGGGGCACTGATCTGCCTTGGCGGAGGTCTGCGCTCTCCAAGTGCTTTTCTAGTTTCAAAGGTGTCTCCACTATTGCTTGCCAATCACATGTAAAATGAATAAGAATAACACTATAAATACATTTACATCTACAAGTACATGGTGTGAAGGAATTAAGGGATAAAATACAAAAGTAAAAGGAGAGCAGTGGATGTTTCACAGTGAATGGGAGGACCACCTGTAAGACAGATGTTCATATGGTAAACACACATTCAAAAGACAAATGCTGAAACATACACACATCTGAATCCTCTTTGTCAGAAGTACAACTGGCAAACATGCAACAAAAAACTGGCAATCCCTCTGGTCCAAAGTCTGAACATCATAACCAAAAAATGTGAAAGATTACAGATTTCTTTCTCAGATGTGTTCTGTTCCAGCTTAACCAGTGCTACAGCTTTTCAAAGACACTAACAAAAGTAAACCACAGACTTCGCTATAGTTCTTTAATCTAAAAATGCCACAAAAGGAGCCTAAATATATAGCATTTCTGTGTCTACACATTTAGGCAACTATAAGAAGGAACAGTTATGGGATTGCTTTTAGCTTTATGGGTCTGGCAGCAGACAGTGGCTCTAAAGCGGTGAAAAAATACCATATTGTGCAAGTCAATGAATATAAACACAACTGATAACAACCACTGTCACCAAAATATCCACAGAGGATGAAGAAGAAACAGATGAGGTGGATGAAAGCACATTTGAGGTACGTACTTTGGATGCTTGTCGTACATGATGGGGAGGAATTCATCAACAGGAAGCATCTTGGACAGCGGTTCAGCATTGAGAAGTTTTTGGGCTCCTTGCAGCGAAATTGCATAAGACAGAGTCCAGTACGAGTAGTCGGCCACCACCAAGTTCCGAACGTTTTCCACCATCTCCTCATTTCCGGGGTTAACCTGCTTCCTGCCGAGGTATCTGCAGAAACATAAATCCATATTGGAAAAAAGTAAGGAAGACAAAGAGAGAAAGACTGAAATCTGTTGCATTTTGGAAAACTGTCCTGAATACTTGAAAATCATAATGAAAATGGTTTCAATTTGTGGCAAAGGTTTTGTCCAATCTGGTCTTTTTCACTTTAATCAAAACCATTTGCATCCATGTGCTGTAAACACTACACTGACACACAAATACACACATCTAAACTTCTAAACAGGCACAGCCTCACATTCCCCAACACATACAACACAGAAAACATTATCCTAACCTACCTTATTCTTACTGAAACATCAATTCAAATGTTGACTATGATTAGTGTGTCGTCTTACATGATGTCCCAGTCCAGCTCCGCCAGCTCCACCTCCTCCATCAGTCTGAGGAGTCTTCGTTTGAAGTTTGCTTGGAAGCGAACATCGTCCTCAAAGATCAGAGCCTTATCCATCTGCAAGTCCACCATCTGAGGAGAGAGATAACAAACCAGTGTCACTATGAAGTTCACCTGTAAAGTGTGACGGAGAAACCAACCATTCCAGATCTATGTGTATGCTATCTCACCTCCTTCCAGATGTAGTAATGGCTGAGGAAGCAGCCCACCTCTCCTTTGGTCAGAGTACGTCCAGAGAACGGATCATAATAACCTGGCAGCAAGTCCACACCCAAGATCTTAATGTCACTGCTGTTCAGTGCACTGCATGTACACACATAGAAGGAACCAGTGTCGGAAAGCGGTGGAACAGACATATTTATCAAACAAAACATGGGAAACAGGTGGAAACCACAGAACAGTTACATTCTGAAAAACAATAGATTTCTTTTTTACCACTGCATTAGTCAATATCAATTGAAAAGGCATTAATAACTGTCCATAAACCCCTGATTAAAACAAAGCACATAAGTGTATTTATACCATAACAGGCTATACACACAGTGCAGTCTACCTATCATATACAATAAATTGCTTGTTTGGCTAAGTATAATAATAATAATAATAATAATAATAATAATAATAATAATAATAATAATAATAATATTCTTTATTCATGTTCTTTCTGTTTTTCTAATATTTTGTGTCATTTGAAAAGGTACAAGATGCCATTTCTAGTGCAACTTTTATTTTATTTTAAGAAAATTATCTGCAATGCAACAAAATGTACTTCAGACAATATGATATCATGAAATTGCATAAATATACAAGCCACGTGTTATCTGTACACATTATAAGCTTTCCACATGTATGTTCATGCCACGTCAAATACCATACACTGAGGGTTAAGGTTAGGGTTAGGGGTTACAGATATGTGAACTGGAGATCTTGTTGTAAATTGACACGCAATCAAATGGCATTGAATAACATGCAAAAGGATGAAAATGCGTATGTATAGCACACCAAATGCCATAAGAACTGACGTGACATACAACGCAATTTCATGAGATCAGTCTACTTCAGAAAACAAGAGGTATTTTTTTTTACTGCAGAACTGTAAATACACATTATTCTTTGTTATTTATCTACATATATATTTACATTTTTGTTTACTGCCTTTTCAGTGTAACTAGATGTTGAAGAAAATAAGAGTTGAGCAAAAACTGGATCTTTTGTCCTCTTTCATCCTGTGATGAAGAGTGACTCTAGGATCAGTACACTTTAAGCAGCACTAACTACTAACACCAGTAGCACTAGTACTGTTACATATACTAATAATGCACATCATAATAATGTAAAATAATATTGATGTAATCCAGAGCATTTGCAGTAAACTGTTACTCCCTTTGAATTTGTGATCCGAGAGAATTTAATGCCATGTATTCTGTAATTCATTTAGAAATACATTTTAAACGTCCCCTCTACAGCACTGGAGCTGTATTTTCAGAGACAACACCAGTGTACACTGTTCATCATCCTCTGAGCAGTGCTTCCACGAGCTTGTTTGTCTTCACATACAGAGCTTTGCAACATTTACTGGACCAAGTCTTTTCCCAAGAGCATACTCACTTTCCATCCACAGCGTGCACCACCTTCACGTCAATCTCCAACTCGTTCAGAGAAAACAACATCCTGTCTCTGCGGTCAGGACGGCGTTGCAGATTTATGAGATATATCTGGAGAGAGCCGAAGAAATGTAATTGGTATATACTGCAAGTCTGAACTGACATGCCCAAAATGTGGCTACAAGTTCTAAGGATAAGATTCATTTTAATGGACAGACTCCCACAATATACTGAGATGTAGCAACCCTCCATATCAGACCATACACACAGAAGGTCCTGAGTTATAATCTACACTTTATACGCTTTCATTTTATTTCATGAGTGAGAGAAGAGAAAGGGACAAGGAAAGAAAAGAGGTTTAGGGAGATAAGAAAGACCAGGCATGAAGATAAGATTGGAAAGTAATGTTCCTACTCTGCTTTATCTGAGTTATGTCACTGTTCTTAGATTTAGATATTCTTAAGTTATTTTTCATTTAGTATATACACATCTATCCTATCCTTGTCAATTTTGGTGTAATTACCCATTCTTTTTGTTTTATAGCTGTGAATAAAGATGGAAGATTATCTTAGAACTTTCTCCTGTAAATAAAAATGTTAAATATCCTGTTTGTTTTGGCTCAATAAAAGTATTTGATAATCTTAACTGTCCTGTTTAACATGTTATCCCTCCATATAAAAACTTCTATGAACCAAATCACCAAAAAAAAAAAATTTTAAAATCATCTGTTACTCACCTCATCAAAGCCCATGAGGTCTCTTTGTTTGGGAAACACATGGACATGGCGAGACACTTGCATGGGAGGACCATCAACTGTTTTATATGAGAAATGAGATGAGAAAATAACTGAATAAACAAAGCCAAAGTGACAAAGGAGTTTGTTACTTGTTGTCATTTTGTTTCCCTTCTTGCTACCTTAGTATTTTCCATTTGTTTAAATATGAAAAAGTTACATTTTTAAGTACTTATAAAACGGAGTGAATGCAGATTGTACTTACTCATTGACTCCAGATGGACATGAACAAAGTTGAGTCGATCATCTTCCAAGCTGTGGTTAGGTTTTGCTGGTATATTCAGGTAGCCGTAGCGCTCCTTATTACACAAGTACATCTGTATTTCTGATTTGCACCAATGTTCACAACACCCAAAAAGAAATAAGAGAATTAATACGCAGTACTTCAGAATTTAACAGTAATTTAAAGTTTCTGTTCATTTGACCAAAGCCTCAATGCTTTAACCTGCAACTAAGTGTGTATGCATGGCATTAGTGCATTTATTGTTATTCTACGTCTCACTGTGTTTTAATGGATGTGATTCAAATAAAACCACTGACAGGCACAGACAAACCTGTAGCTCGGCAGGAGAAGGCAAACACTATAATGTCATCATACGGCCAGGAGTAGTCCTGGTGGGGAGGGTAGAAGGCCAGTTTCTTCATGCCCTCCTTCCTTAAGTCCAGCAGCACCGTGGAGTGGACCATGGGCACCGGAAAGCAGCCAGTTCTGTGACGGTGGCGGGTGGGGAAATATTCCGCTGTTCGACGATAGTACCCCTAGGAAAAAGATGGAAAGGCATATGAGAATGTCCGGCCAAATTAAGAATACACAGACTCACACAGGCTCATCTTAGACTCTAGACTTGGGACAGCTGTGGCCTAGATGGCTGGAGAGTCGGCTGGAGAGTAGGCTTCTGACTGAAGGGTTGCCGGTTTGATTTCCTGGACTGGCAAAGTTGTTGGCTGGTGTGCCCTTGAGCAAGGTACTTAACCCTCCCATTAGCTCCCTGGGCACCTGATAAGACGAGCCCACTGCTCCTAGTATACAGTGTATGTGATGCATGATCTAATGATGAGTTAAAGGCTGAAGACAAATTTCTGTGTGGTGCATGTTTACGTGTGTGAACCCCTACTGACAAAATAAAGATTCTATTCTATTCTATGCACAATTTGAGTCATCTGTCTCAGCCCCAGCAGGTCCAGATAAGTGACACAGGTCTGTCAGAGGATTTCTCAACTGTAAAAAAGGTTTTCCTCCCCTCCATCACCTTGGCCTCACTCCTGGAGGATTTGTTGGGTTTCCTCTCTATATAGTTTTTTTAAGGCCTAGACATAAATTTGTGATGTACCTTGAGATAATAATGTAACACAGTGGTTTTCAACCTTGGGGTCGGGACCCCACGTGGGGTCACCTGGAATTCAAATGGGGTCGCCTGAAATTTCTAGTAATTGATAGAAAAAAATAAAAAATAAAACAACTTAATTAAAAATATATGGTGAGTTGAGAGAGACAATCCCAATCCATAAAAGACATGACAAACTCTGAAGCTGAAACTGAAGCACTGTGGTACTGTTTATCTTTCAAAAGTTCATTGTGGTCGGTTTCAGATGCTGCAGCTCTTTCATAATTCATAGTTTGAGTTATTGTTTGTTCAGTATTAATTGTCAGTCTTGTAAATCCAAGCTGGACTGACTGTACATATCCTGACCAAGGAAAATAAAATTCTCACTTTGTGCAGTAATCTACACCTGGCTTTTCTGCCTCTGTCCAGATTAATACACATTATATAGACTAAATGTCGTCTAAAATTAATATTTATTTGCAACATAGTATAGCAAACTATTACATGATCAAAAACAAATTCATTTTAGCAAAAAAAATTCTCTGTTTTGAATGTCTGGGGTTGCCAAAAAAGGTTGGGAACCACTGATGTAGCATGAATAGTGCTCTATAAATAAACCTGAATTGAAATGAATTGAAATGAATTGTCACCAGCTTGCCTATCTTGAACTGCAGATCATGTTGGAATGATTGGTTCCCAACACTCAACAAATGTTTACATTGATTCTTAAACTAGATTGTTACATTAAACTATATAAACAACACATTACATAGATCTAAAAATTGCAATATATTGTTTTTCATAGGTAGCTGAAGTGCTGCTTTCATTTTGGTTTAAAAACACAACTTTACGATCACCAGACAGTTTGCGAAGCAAAAGTAATGACATAAGATTACAAGTAAATATAAGACATTACTATATAATTATTACAATACGGTGCTCAGGTTTTAAGATTAAACATATAAAAATAGAATTAAAAGAGATGTAGGATGAGTAGTCATATGATATTATCTTTCAGAGTGAAATCACTGAGGATATGAAGAAGTTTGTATCTGTTGGTTTTGATTAGCAGGTATTGGTATCAAAAACCCAAAGGCAATCTCTGAAACTCTGGGTGCCGGATCGACATGATGGATTCCACTTTGTTTAAGAAATGTTTAATATACAACTCTGTGGATCTTCTCTGTCAGTGCAGTTTTTGTCGAAGACTGATTCATGGATAACACATAAAAGAAAGAGTAAAAACAGACTGAATAAAAGACCACCTATGATTGTCAACCTCAAACTTACAGTCTTAAACATCCTGACAACTTAGGGAAAAATAACTGTTTAACATTGTAATATAAACCAGACCATCATAAAATAGGATTTGAGATAGTTTGGAGTTAGCATTTGTTCCTGGCTTCTGCACTCTGCATAAAGAATCACAACGCTAGACATTTATTTCCACTTTGCTCATGTGTCAAACTCTTAAGCAATAGCAGATTTTTCCACAACAGCCTTTTTTTTTTTTTCCAAAATGTAACCCTCTATTACATGGTGAATAATACATTCATAGTGTGACATGTTGCTCACCTGTGGAGTTATGCCACACCAGTAGTTGGAATAAGCTCCTGCAGAGTCTAGCATGGGTGCAATGACGGACTTGTTCTCTGCTATTAGCAAGTTAAGAGTGTCTGGGTTGGTGATGATGTTGTCTGTGTCAGAATACTGAAAGAAACACACAGAAGCAGCAGGAAAAAAAGACATGAACATTGTAAGAATCATTGTCAAGACATTTCTACAGATTCAATAAAGGCAGCAAACTAGGGACAAACTTTATCCAATAAATCTGTGAATGGACAGACATGACTGCTACACTGCTGCCACAGGACAGATTATTTAATATTTACCAAGATGTAGTCAGCCCAGCGTTTCCTGGCAAAGTTCAGTGCTGCCTGTTTCAGTTTCATCACATACTCATATCTGCTGTTGGGCCAGTGTTTAGGGCCCATCTCTCCAGGATAAAATCTGAAAACAGACCACACATAATATTCTGGGACACTGATTTGCCATTTTCTCATGATTTGCAACCAAAATACATTTAAATTCAAAACTACTTTATCAAACCACTTCTCTTAAGTAAGTACCAAGTTCAAAAAGATATTAACAGTTAGTATTTATTCTACTAAAATATGTTTTGGCACTAAAAATAGGTTAATATGGCATTTTAAGTAATTGTTTAATAATTTCTAGAAGTCCAGATTTAACACAAACCACGCAGATAGGCACATTTTAGTGACCCACTAAAGAGTCGACTTTCTGTACTAACACCTGTGTCTTTTCATCCATGTTTCCACTCAGATTTAAGTGCACTACGCAAACAGGCTGAGACGCGTGGCATCATTCCTGATGCTACCAAAGCAAAGGTAATTTTTCTCCCTCAGGTAATTTACAGCTTCCACTGTGACTGATGTATGAACTACAGACTCAGACGCATAGTGTATATGCAAGAGTTAATTACAATTTCAGTGCGTATGACAAAAAGGCACAATGCTACAAGTGTGTTAGTTTATTTTGTGAATGACAGGATACTTCTGGGAACTCTTGGGTGTCATTCAGATCTTTTGTTCCTTGTCTTTTTGCGTTTTATTTTTGCAAAATGGACACGCGTCTCCTTAAATCATTACTTATTCTTTGCCAGGTCAGTACTTTGTGGCTGGAAAAAATGTGGACTTACGTGGGCTGATCCATTGGTCTCCATTCAACATAATGGTAAAACTTCTGCATGACGGTAAGCCACTCTTTCAGGATGGCTGTGGTGTTGTCTGTGTTGTGGTCTGTGGCTGCCCTGAGGAGCACAGAAAGAAAATAGATTACAAAATAGACTGCAGAGGAAGCGACTTGTTAGATGTTTCACCTGATGGGTTTATGAGCAACTCTAAATTCCATTTTCTGTTCTTGGTTGCAGCTGCATATTTTACCACTTAGATGTTTAAAGATTTTTGATCAAGTAATGTTATGTATCATGGCAAAGACAGAAGTGCAGCCTGTAGAAAAATGACTGAAAAGCATATAGTATAAATGGCCAAAAAAAAGTACTGTGGACCCTTTGAAATTCCCTAGTTTTCTACATGAACTGGTCCCAAGCACAGACAAACACAATATTCTTAACCTAATATGACACAATTAGAATATTTAACATCTTCATTAACACATACATACAGTCACGGAAAAAATTATTAGTCCACCCCTTGTTTTCTTCAGTTTCTTGTTCATTTTAATGCCTGGTACAAATAAAGGTACATTTGTTTGGACAAATATAATAATAACAACAAAAAATAACTCATAAGAGTTTAATTTAAGAGCTGATATCTAGCTATTTTCCATGTTTTCTTGATAATAACCAAAATCACTTCAGTTCTTACATCAATGTCCGTGGCATTGTACTGCCAAAAACAGTGCTTTCAGGCATTCCGTGTTTTCTTTTCTGTCTGTTTTAGTCACATGATACACACAGGAGTTAATACTCGATTGCATCACCATTGTTTTCGATGACTTTTGATGGTCTAATATTTTTTTATGCGACTGTAGATGCAGATCAGATCACATTTTAAGACCGATTCATGCACTAAAGTGAATTTTACATACTTTTTTCAAATGCATTAGAGAACGTACTCATAGCTCCCACTCTTGTTGGAAAATGTAGCACCACATGTAGAATTTCAATGCCACTACATCAGTACTCATCATCCAAAAACAGTGCTTTTAGGCATTCCATGTTTTCTTTTCTGTCTGTTTTAGTCACATGGCACACACAGGAGTTAACACTTGATTGTATAACCATTGTTTTTGATGACTTTTGATGGTCTAATAATTTTTTGTCTGCGACTGTAGATGCAGATCAGATCACATTTTAAGACCGATTCATGCACCAAACTGAATTTTACATACTTTTTTTCTGCCAATGCAAAACAAATGCATTAGAGAACATACTCATAGCTCCCACTCTTGTTGGAAAATGTTGCACATGTAGAATTTCAGTGGCACTACATCAGTATTCAGCAGCTGTACAGATGTGATGATGAACACCACTGCAACTTGGTTACAATTAAACTTCCACTTACAGCCAGTTGTATTAGAATACTTTTTTTTTTTTGAAGATCATTGACTTTTGAGCACATAAAGCTTATGAAAGCACACAGCAGGGGCATCTATTTCCACTGCCAAGAAGTGTAATCAATAGAAAGGAATCCTGGTTGAGACAAAGTCAGATCATGCAGCAGGCACCCAAACCCACAGAAGGCAGTGAATGTGTCGGAGTGAAAGGACCCTGAAAAGCGCAGGGGGAACAGGGGAGGGGGTAGGACACTGCCTTCACAGACTCATTTAAATGCCATTGACCTTTTGAACGGCTCCTAAAGTCGGATCAAAAGCAGAGCCCTGTCAGTGCATGCAGTCCACAGTGTCCACGCAGGGAAACCCACCACACAGAGATGCGATCTTTGGGGTAGTTGAGTCTCTCCAGTGCGCCAAGGTAGTACGGCAGGGAATGAGCAGCGTTCCGGGCTATGATCGCGATAACCACCGTAGGAGGCTGCATTTTCGACTCCTCCGGGTACTTTTCCTCCGAGAAGTAACAGCGAGCCCTGAAAACAAAGGCTCCTAAAACTAGAAGGCGAAGTAACATGGTAGAGGCTGAGAGGACGCAGATCCACGGCGCGCCCGAACAACACGTATCCGCTGTACGCGTCAGCACTCACAGGAAAAAAAAGGGCTTTCCCAAATGTTCAACCCCCCAATTTAATGTACAAGCCGGCTCGCTTTTTCCAAGAACAAATCCAAACTCGGTAGGAGAGAGGATTCAGTTACAACTTCCGCCTCAGGCTCATGGAAACAGGAGAAGTTACAGCCGATGTTTGTAGTTTGGATGAAGGCCTGATGTGCCGTGAACGCACCACTTCTCAGTTAAATCTCTGGGGTAAAAATGTCACATCCTCCAGGCTGAAGATATGACGTTTAGAAGACAACACCCAGACATGAATGATACTGTTTGCCCGCAGAAAACATCTAATTTATTTCTTTTGCACATAAAGTTACCAGTTGGAATCAGTTCATCTAGTTCTTCCACAGTGAATACTTACAATATACTGCAAAGTTAAAAGCCTCAAAATGAAGTAGTATTTAGCTTATATTAAATTGAGTACTTTATACACTTTATCTTGGATGAACCTGGTTTCTAAGCTGCTGTGAAAACATGAAGTTGAAGTATAATCTCAGTGATTGTTTGTTCTGGCAGCAGTTTCACACATTGACCAGCAGAGGGAAGATTTGATCCAAGAGAGGGATCTGAGGAGCTCCATCCATATCAGAGGCATTTATTGTGTTTTAACTTATCAGAGTTAAAGCTTCATACATGGCAGAAGCAGCAGTTTACTGATCTGTTGAAAAAAGTAATGACTGTATGTATATACAAGTATAAAATTAAAATATTAATATATATGAATAATATTTTCTCTAGCTCATTGTACCTTTACATTATATCCTTCTGAGCAGCAAATTAACCAAAACTTTGTATTATATTTGGGTGCTTCGATGAAACTGGTCCCTAAAAACAGGACATAGGGGCTAAAAATTCAAACCAGATGTAGATTAATGTTATGAAGCAAGTTTGGAAGCACTTTGGGTCTATTTTAAAAATAAATATTTACTGAGATAAAAGAGAGACTATTTTTGAGATAAAACACATTTTATATTATTTTACATTATATTTAATACAAAAATCTACATGTAACACAGTCAAAAGGACACAAAAATTATGCGCTGCTATTTTTTTTTTAATATCTCTTTATTCTCTCACAGGTATATTTTGGGAATTTAACGAATTATGCAAGGCACAGTGTTTCACAAAAATGACCACTGTTGCAAAATTATTCACAGTTTATATGTGTTTAACTGGGCAGGTTCTGCATATAACACAAGTGGACATGATGGGTTATATACAGAACCTGGAATGAGACTACCAATTCATGAAAAACCTGCATATCTGGGTTAGAAAAACCACTAGGATTGTTAAATTTAACACAGTGTCTTCATTTCTAGCGCTACATAAGACCATTTCAAGCCATGAGGTCCAGATAAAATGCACTGACACCTAGGTAGCTTTTCCTGTCCCAATTTTAGTCCTATTTTTGGCCCCAATATTTTATTAAAAATTCATTAATTTTGGGATGGCTCAGAGCAAGAGTATACTTTTTTTTTTTTTTTTTTTTTTTTACAGTAATCTGAAGTCATCATTAGATACATCCTGGGAGGAAAAATGTCCAAATTTCTCTTTTACTATTGGGTCTAAAAAAGTTGGCAAAGTGCTAGGTATCAAAATGAACCCAGTTTCATAGAAGCACCCATTTAGAAAAGACAACAGTGGGTGGAGGTAGCTAAGTAATTCACAGAACTATTGTTTATGAAATGTAAATCAGTTATGAAAATAAGCTGCAACACCTATACATACATACATACAATCTTGCAGTATTTATATTTGACTACATATATCTGCTCAAGTAACTCTTTAAAAGAGATGCAGTTGCTGCTTTTACTCAACTATATTTAGTTGACAGCTTTACTTTTAATGTGCAGACAAAGGTAGTGCATAACCAAAATACCTGCTACCAGTTTCTTATGCAGCACATTTATATTTGATTAGCTATAACTTGTGTCTTTAGTTGTATTTTTAAACATTTTTAAGGAAAAGAGGAGGAAGGAAAAGCAACAAGAACATACAGACAATCAAAAGGAATAAAAGCAGTTAAATAAGAATAAAACAGGAGTCATTAAAGATGACCATGTGTAGACCAGTTAATCAGAAGTAAAATATTTAACATTATCATTAAAAATGTCCTCAACTAAATTATTCTTTTAGACTATAGGATTAGAGCATTTACTGAGTGCATTCTTTCTCTACTACTGGTTGAACTTACAGTATTGGAAGTACTGCACCATCTGAACAGCCCTTCAACATTACCTGTTGATATTCTGTTCTTGGAGTATTAAATGCTTCTACATCACTTTTCATCATCAGATGCTGCGAATGTTGCTTGTCACTGAAACATTGTGTTTCTGTTGTCATCAGTGTACAGTTGTGGAAAAAATTATTAGACCATCAAAAATCATCAAAAGCAATGGTTATGCAATCAAGTACTAACTCCTGTGTGTATCGTGTGACTAAAACAGACAGACAAGAAAACATGGAATGCCTAAAAGCACTGTTTTTGACAGTACAATGTCATAGCTCTTGATGTAAGAACTGAAGTGATTTTGGTTATTATCAAGAAAACATGGAAAATGGATAGATATCAGCTTTTAAATTAACCTCTTATGAGCTATTTTTGTTGTTATCATTGTATTTGTCCAAACAAATGTACATTTAGTTGTACCAGGTATTAAAATGAACAAGAAATTGAAGAAAACAAGGGTGGTCCAATAATTTTTTCTGCAACTGTATAAATAGCTTTTTTATTTAGTACATTTGGAAATAACAGATTTCATACATCTTTTATCAGATATTTGCATTCTATAAAGCCTGATGGCTCTACAAGTCACAATTAGGATAAATGTCTACTTTTTAACTATGTGTTCACAAATATTTTCCAAAGGTATGGGTTGAGAAAAGCTTTTTTTCATGTATAATTCACAAAAGACCTGGTAAAGCGAATGGTAAATGAGCAGGGGGGATTTATAACTGTGTAGTCTCTTAGAGTAAAGGTTAAGTGATGGGCTTAAGATAAACACAGGAGGCTTTACCAGGAAGAGAAGTGCGATTAGACTGATGTTTAGTCTAATATTCATCACCATGTTAAGAACCAAAACTGAGCCATAGATGTAGAAAGTACTTTAAGATCTGTTAGGAGTGTTATCAGTTGAAATTGTCCTCAGTGAACAATTTGTATTTAGAGGAACAATTTGTATTTAGAGGAATAATGTGAACCAATTTTCTAAATCCTAAAGTACAGTTTATTGAAATCAAAAGCAAAATTGCATCCACAGGTGAAATATGTTGTGGGTGATGTGGTTTCTCTTCAGGTAGAGCATGTACCATGTACAGTACCTCAGTGGTCCAGATTGAAATCTGACCCAGATCCTGTGTTACAAGTCATCCTATCTGTTCATTTTTTTTCTTGTCGGTCTATGCTGCTTTAACTGTCAAAAATAAAGTAGCAAGTACTAAAAATAAACATTAAGTTAGAGTAGTTAGAGGTTACCTCATTCATCCTCATATCATTCTCATATATGCATAAGCACATGCACATAAGCAGATATTCATACAAATCCTTGAAGAAGAATACTTTCAGTTCAACACAGAAATACTTCATTTGAGAACGAATATGAAAATGGATGATTGTGACCGCTTGGAAACAGTAAAAATGAAAAGAGCTCTGCGGACAAAGATATTAAAGCCAGTGACTGTAAGGTTTTGCAGAGGAGTAAATATGCTAAAACTGCAAAAGCTAAAATGATATGAATTGTATAAATAGTATCTATTTGAAGGTGCATCTGTTCAGCCTCCAAGTTCTAATTCAATCAAAAAGTGAGGTCACAGAGCAGAAGGAGGTGTGATGGGAACAGGAGAGACAGAATGAGGATAATGGGTGAAGAACGATAGAGAGGGAGAAAGGGAGAAATGAAGACTGGCATATATGTGGGTGGAAAAAATAAACCCAAGGTGTAAAATGAATTTTGAAAGTTTTGGCGGGCTCTATGAATAAGCGAAGGCAGTCATGGCAGACAATAGTGGACTCGGGTTAAAGGGGGTCGTTTGTGTGGACAGGTCAGAGGTTGAGGGTCAAATCTCTCCTTTTCATGACACCCCGAGTGTTGCCACACTCTCACACATACACACACTCGCTCGCACATATATTAATATGTCAGGGTCACTTTCCCAGCATTTGTGGCTGCAGCAGATCTGGGAGAGTTCAGCCTCGGGTGCACTAACTTTTCACTGAGAGGTCAAGGGTGGAGGTGGTGTCTGTGTGAGGGGGTGTGTGAATGAGAGACAGAGGGAAAGGGGAAGAGAAAAGAGAAATGGAAAAGGGTAGTTTTGACCATAAGGCAAAATGAGACTGCAAGAGAAAGGTGGACAAACAGTGCACATTAGAGTATTAAAGATGTTAAAGTTGGCTTTACCCCAGGGGTGTCCAACTCATTTTAGTTCAGAGGCCACATGCAGACTAATATGTTATAAAGTGGGCCGGACCACTAAAATAATATAAATAATAGGACAAGAACTTATAAATAATGTAAACTCCAAAGTTTTCTCTTATATTTTTGAGTGAAAAAAAAAAAAATTCCGTAATGAAAATGTTTACATCTACAAACTGTACTTGAACATAACATGAACAAATATGAATAACCCAAAAATTCTTAATAAAAAATAAGTGCAATTTTAACAATATTACACCTTAGTTTATCATTCATACATGCACATCATAACTTACAGATCACAGTGTATCTACAAATACACAAAACCTGTAGTAACAGGCAGAATACTGGTACAATTCTATACACTGTGCTTAAGACATTTCAGGTTATTGACATTTTTTGTAAAAGGCTAGTCTGTAAATGTAAACATTTTTGTGTAATTTTACCTTTTTTGCACCAAAATAAAGAGAGAAATTTGCGGTTTTCTTTATGTATAGGTTATTATGCTAGTGTTTTACTGGTCTGACCCACTTTAGATTGAATTGACCTAAAAGGATTTTAACACCATTGTTTGTTAATATCTTCAGTGTAATTTTTGCATTTCACAAATTTATCCCGCGGGCCAAACTGGACCCTTTGGCGGGCCAGATTTGGCCCCCGGGCCACATGTTTGACACCTGTGCTTTACCCCGATGGTTCAACAAAATTATTTAAAAAGTTAAAATTCTCTGTGACAGATGATTTTATTTACATTCCCTCTAACAGTGGTAGACAGTGTATTCATATCCTTTCTTTAGGTACTAATACTGCTGTGTGCACAAGAAGATGTTCTGATTATAGCAAAAGCTTTAAAATGGTGAAGTCAATGTGCAGTAATATGGTCCCTGAGAGGGTTATGCTATCATATATAATGTTCTTGGATTCATATTAATGCTGCATTTTTTCATATTTAGCCTCTATAAGACTTACAGAGAATTAAAGATCTTTTTTACAAGAGTGTCTTGCCCAAGAGAGGCAGCAGCACAGTTTACCAGGTTTCAGACAGGGCTGCAACCAAGCATCTATACACAAACACCATATGAAATACAAGGCAGGTATCAAAGGGCAAGTTGGTAAAATATATAAATAAAAATCTGCAACCAGATGTTTCTGCCTCTATGTCACATAAAATCCCTTTAAAAGTGTCCAGTGAGACCAACTCCTTAAGTTTCAGGTCATTTTGTGTGAGATTCCAAGCAGAAGGAGCAGCAAATTATAAGCCTTTTTTGACATTTCAGTGCAGAACTTTGGAGAAGACAGTGCGAATATATCTTGACAAGACTATCTGTACTATTTTGACAGATGAAGTTTTGTAGATACAATAGAAGTAGACCCACAATGCTTTTATAGATAAAAAACATGCCAGTGCTCCAATCTATGCATATAAGTCTGATCATACAACAAGAGCATCCAGCAGACAGTGATGAGTGAGGACTGTAAAGTTTGTAATTAACCTCAGTGCTCAGTGGTAAACTGTACTGAAGGGTAATGTGCATGCATTAATGTGTATATTGCATTTTACTGCTGCGCATGTTTGAGAATGAGCTCATACTATCTATTTTATACACTGCAGGTTGTTTAATCCACCTCAGTGCATCATAGTGTATAAGATCACTTTGTGTTCGTAGCATCGCTGTCCTGTGAGAACCGTGTATCTCTACAAAGTTAACTTCAGAAAACAGGCTTATTTACGACAATGCAACCTCTTTAGCCCTATTGGTCCGCCCGTGGGCCGAAAAAATTATATTAATATTCATCTATTATAAAAATATAATAAATCAGGACAATGGATGTTTTTTTCAACTTTTGCTCAAAGTTTAGACCCTAATGTTAATAAAAGTACATCAAAAGTGTATTTTAGTGCAAACTTTAATGTTCAAGCATGATTTTTAATCTTTGTGGGGTGAAATATACGCTATCAAAAATCTCCGACACGAACAATTAATTTATGCATATCATCGTCAATCCAGCCGGAAAAAAAAACAGGTGAGGATAAAAAATTCTGATTTCTCTTTTAGTTTGTTACAGTTTACTCAGGCATAGTAATAGATACAATATTTTAGACAATGGGAATAGATTCTGTGAGGTCTCTAAATGTCCATAGACACCAAGAACATCCATATGAACCGTCTTATTGTGAAGTAATTCTTCATTTACTTTGGGTATGTCTTTTTAGGTGTTTTTCCCCTGAAAATATGGTCAGGGTTAAACTGGTTAAGAAGCAGGAGAAATTTCTCAACGTATAAAAGATTTCATCCGTCAGTTCATGACAAACATTTGAAAATAGCACATTTTGGAGGAAGGTTATGGAAAACTGTAATTTGGAGAAAAAAATGTGTAGTGGGTTTAAAAGTTCAGTAAAAACAACAACTTCTTGTGTAATCAGGATAAAAAATTCCACAAAATGAAACAAAAAGTAAAAAGGGGTATTTTCAGGTAAGGTACAAGTACTTGACTTAAAGAATGTAGTTTCATTCTACCACTGCCTTCTGACAACCCCAGCTCTGGAATTTCTAAAATGAAGGTGAAATAAACTTCATTATGGATGCTCATAGCAGTGAAATGTGATATTTAGATAATTAAACAGTAACTTTGGCTTCTGAATTATAAAGCATCATGTAAGGCAAGTTTAACCCTTTCATGTATAGTGGTCACTACAGTGGACAGCTGTCCCCTTGTATATTCATGGATTTTGTTGTTTTAGTTCCATATCAGCGAACAAAATGGACGCTCACACTGCAGAAATCTAAATCTTACCAAATGTATTTTTCTTATTTCTAGTCCAAATATCTCATCACACTTACAATAAGACATAATCATCTAAGAGTAACTTTTCAGTGAGATATAAGAACTTATTTATAGACAATAGATCTGCAAATTCTTATTTCAAGTAATCTTACCAAGATAATTTTCACTTGTTCCACTGGCAGATTTTTTTTTGCTTGAATTAAGCAAAAAAAATGTTACTCTTTAGGTGATTATATCTTATTTTAAGTGTGATGAGATATTTTGACTAGAAATGAGAAAAATACACTTGGTAAGATTTAGATTTTTGCAGTGCACGCACCATCCCATATACTGCAGTTCATACCATTACTGTAACTTTGCTGTTCTTGATAAACCTGATCTGCACTAACATGTTTGAGAATAAATCATTTGCTAGTTATTGTTATTAAACTGTAATTAGCAGGGTTTTTTTAAGCTTTTTTTTTTTTTTGCATATCATCTTCACGACGTGAGAAATGACTAGTATTAGTGTATGGTAAAATGTGAGAAAACATCAGATTAGCTGCATTAAAAATGTTTTCATTTCATAGTTTTCACACAGTTTATCAGTAAATACGTTTCTTTGCTTCAAAAATTTAAAGCATGTCGTCCAGCTGAGTGGACATTTTTGCAACTCCATGAAAAATGGGTTCATAAAAACAACTTCTATCACATAGTTTTTTTAATGCCTCGAGGAATAAAAACACTCAGGAAAAAATCTTGATTACGGCTCTCACAATTCATACATGAAAGGGTTAATTCACCTCCATGGCTGTGATGTTACAGCAGAAATTGAATAATATTAAAACATAACAAGTTCATCCAAAACTTTCAGTACAAGTGGATTTGACAAGAGGTAATCATGTGTATTTGTGCTAACTTTGTTTAACATGGTTTGGGGGCTTTCCAGGGGCCCACCATATGTGCATTTCCTCCCTCACAGTCTCACACATTCACATCCTCCACCATCACTATGCCACCAGTCCCTCTTTCATCTTCTCTTCGGTCAGTCAGAACGTTTTAGTCAGTGTGAGAGAATGAGTGGCTGTAGGTTAGGATGTATCACAGTCACAGTGATTTTGTCTTTGTGTTCGTGTGTTGGGACCAGGGCTTTTAGGCAGCACAGAGTCGTGACATTCTCACAAGCTTCCGGGACCTTTATTGCTGTGGCAATAATCAATAGCTTTCCCACAGAGACGTCTTTTGGCTGGGTGGGTCAATACCTGTCACTCAGGGTCTGAGCCCTGATACGTACCCTCTTACTCAGCAGCTACAGTCAGCTCACTTTGTTTGCTCTGCTCCTTTCATGTCATCCTATGTATCTTACGAGTGTTGCCTTTTAACAGTTTAAGGAGATGTTTGTTTAATCTGGACTAACATCCAGTTCAGTCATATCAGTTAGTTTTCTTTGCACAGTGAGTGCAGTTGTGCTTGTGTGGAAATGCTGCAATCAACGACCACTTTTTTATACTGTATTTACTGTGATTAAAAAAACAAACAAACAAACAAAAAAACATAGAAAACAACAACAAAAATGCACATTTGAGTTTTATATTGACAGATTAAAAGACTTTTGTGATTAATTTTCTAAACAATTAGAAACTCATTGTCTTTCAGGAGCTTAACTGAATAACTGTTTCACCAGTTAACGTTTGGTAAAATGACTGATTGCATGTTGGTCTGTTACTCCTGAAACTCTGAACTCATTATAGCTAGAAACACACTGACATGAACCCATAATGGTATAGTTTTATGAGAATCAGACTTGTTTATTCAGCTCCTGAGAGATTGACAGTAATACTTCCTTAACTAGTGAAAACGTGCTTTTGTTTGAGCTTTAAGGGTGCACGTATCATTGCTATGATATTACAATGTTATATTTTTTCTATAAACTGTCTTCCAGGCTGGATGCTGGGCTGAATGTTTCTTTTTACCCCAGGTGGACAACATTACTGTTTGACTCAAGCACTTAGATAGAATTGCTTCAGTAAAAAAAATGACCTTTTTTACTTCAAGTCTGGTCTTTACACAACACCACTTTGTCAGCACAAAAGAGCTGGTGCTCAGCCTGAATGCTTTGGCAAAGACAGATATAATGAGATTATGAGGTCATTGATACAGGTAGTATTGCATTATCAGTTCTCATGACTATGAAACAGAACATTGTCTTAACATTTATAGTATTTAATTTGATCTTTATACATTTTTTTCATTTTAATGTTATCACATGGCATTAATCCTGATTAATCGCTAGTGTAGATGATGATAAAGAAGGAGTTAAAGAGTTTTCTCATTTTTAACCCATAAAGACCCAGAGCTACTTTTGTGGCAGTTCCCAAATTAATTTTTCTCTGTATTTAACCTTTCTTAAGTGGTTTATCACCATTTATTATAATATTATCCTCTCTATTTGGATTTTTTCCATTGTAAATCATGTATTTTCCTGTATTTAATTTCCTATATTTAATTTAGACGTCCATGAAAATTATAAGTTAATTCAGAGGTTGTTATATCAAAACTGAAGAAAAAGTGATTATTTCAGCAAAGATATCAATAACTGAATGCAAAAACAAGCATCCCCAACAACTGTCAATCCTCAAACTCAAATGTGTTTTACTGGTGAATTGATGTTGTAGAAGATGATGGTGTTTCCATATTAACAAAGCTTCTGAATGTCCAAATGGGTCATATCTGATGACCATGAAAAGATGACAAACTGTATTTTACACAAATTATTTACATGGATTGATAGGATTAGTGGATCAACGGTTATTAAACATTTAATATCAGTAGATGGAGGTTTGGGTCTTTATGGGTTAAGGGTAAGGACCATTTGATATGAGCCTGATAAAATGAAGGTCCAAGAAGATTCCTAATAAGGAGATGAAAAGTGTTTTTTATTTGTCGTCCATCTTTCTGATAGTACTTAAATTTAAACCAGTCATTTTTATTTGTTGCAGGTCTTGTGAAAAAAAATGTGGGGTCTAATTTGGTGCCACATCAGTGAATGTGTGAAGGAGGTATGAATTAACACCCCTAAAGTGATGATCAGGTAAGTGTGAAGTGATCACATAAAACCACAGTGACCTGATCATCAGTTCATAGAGAACAGCACAAATTAATGATACACCTTGTATTAATTCATGTGTTAAATCATCACGAGTCATGCATTAATTAAGCATTACTGAAATATGTCATGTGTGCCCTTATTATAAACTGCTACTACCATATTCAATTATGTTACACTGTCATTAGATGAGTTATTGTTACAACAAAAAAAAAACACACCTTATTTCTGATGTACATGCATAAAATAAGACATCTGTTAAAGCACATACATTTGAAACTTCCTGTGCACGTTATAAATGCACATCACAGGTATTCACGAGTGGACTGCATTTGGAAATTTTTCACACCTCTTCATGCATATATAATTCCAATTAACAAGTTATTTGTGAACATCCACAGTGTTTGCCCTATGATCTATACAATGTAATGGCGACATTAGTGGAGACTTCTCTGCTTCTCATCTTCTCTGTTACTCCCTGGATGACGCTGTCCGTCGCCTCGTTGCCAAGCAACAGCGCAGCCACTGTCAAAGAATTCTGGGGGATGTTTAGGCAGCGGCATGCTTGGGGGGGGGGACTGTGTGTGTGTGCATGTGTGTGTGTGGCAGTTGAGGAGTAGGAGGTTGAGTAGTGTGTATTGGTTTGAGAAAAGAGAAGCAGGAAACACTCAGTTGTGCATTTATATGAGAATTTTCTTTTAATCTTTTAATCTCTGCTATTATGCAACTCGATGATTCAAGATTTGTTTAGGGTTTTTTTTTTTCTAAATCTAGTCTTTCATCAGTGTCCAAAGTACACTCGTAATCTCAAATGACTGAACTTTAACTTTTCTCAACCCCAAAAAACTTGTTTTCATACTGATGCAAATATATGTAAATGTTCCTGATTAAAGTATGTTTTTAACAATGTTTTTCTGGTCTCAAGGTCATTTGCTTTAAACATATTTGGGGTGTTAGCAGAAAATGAGAAGACTGACTTTTTTGTGTGCAAAAAGGAAGATGCATGCTTATGTGAGACTATAGGGCACAGAGTGAAATTTTTTAATGAAAGCTAAAAATGTCTTCCTTGTGTGTCATGGCCTCAAGACTTCCTTAAGACTTACAGCACTTCTTTTTATACATTATTTTTCTGTAATTGGTTCCCTACTTTTGCTGCCTGTCTCCTTTAATGCCTGTGGTTGTGCATCATACCTCCTATCTCTGACTTTTTCTCCTCTAAATATTGCAATCTGCCAGTATAGATGAACAAGTTCCGCTTTTTCCACACTAGCTGAAAGCAAGCTTGATAAAGTTAATTCACTGCCAAGGCGTAATACTAGTATCTTTTATTTTTTACAATACATAATGCTTCAGTACACAGATAAAAGACTTTGTCCACTTTTTCCCATGAGCCTGTTCATACACCCTTTTACCTCACTGTCCATTTGACTCTATGTCCTGTCCTTTCCCTATACATTGCCTAAACATGCTTCCCACTATAAATTTCAATGACATTCCCTGCCACAGCGTTGCCTCTCTCTCTCTAACCTCCCTACTCTGCTCTCCATCTTCTATAGTCATGCCCTAGCAGCAGGGAAGAGATGCCTTCACCAGAGGAGGTTTATTTTAAGGATTCCCCTGTTCCCTTTGTCCTCTCTCTCCTGTCCGTCTCTCGATGGGATGGTTTCACAGCCCACCCCGCCGACTGGGCCTCCCTCTTCCCTGCCAGGCCTTTTAGCCAGCGGGTTAAACATTGATTTGTGAATGGAGAGAAGCACAGTGGCCCCTGCTTAGAGTGCACTGGTCCCCTACTGTTTCTGTGTGTACACACACACCCCTACTATACACCACCAAGACTCACAGCCAACATGAAAGCTACTGAGCTAAAAGCCCTTAATTACACAAATGAAGATATTGTTTCAAATGTTTTTGTGTTTCCACTTATCCTTTAATATCTAGTCCGGTCAAGTAGAGCTTTGGTTGTGGAGCAGGAACAACATAAGAACAAAAAGCACAACAATCCAATGCAATTTATAGAAGAAGGTCTTAAAAAAAAAGTCATTTGGGTTTAAAAGAAATTTTAAAGAAAGTATTAAAGAATAATCCAAGAAAGAATAATAAAAGGATTTAGTCTTTTTGAGCACTAAAGCCAGTTGTTATGCACAATAAACAAAACATATAGGAATATATAGGATGGCAAGATTCAAAAGTATTATATCCTCCTGTGCAAAAATAAACTCCGTTAAACCTGTCTGCATAAAATCACAGATTTTGATTCTGTTGCAGATGATTTAGAATTTATTTTGTTTAATGTCAATACAGGCTAATCATTTAAAAAGAACATAGCAATGGTCAGTAGCCCAGCAGCCTAAACTAAATGTGTCAAAAGACCCATTACATGAAGAGATGTCAAGGTGAGAGTGAAAGTGGGCCCTCTTGACTCTTTGGGTTTCCCGCCTCTGGAAGAGTCAGAGCATAAAAAGGCAGAGAGAGAAGAGGAGATGGAGGGGTTTGCTTTTCACCACTCAAAAAAAGAGCAATGAATGAGTGACTGGCTGAATGAATGAGAGGCGGGCTCGGGCTGAGAGGGGCTCAGGCCCTGTGGATCAGCAGAGGTTAACTCGGCTTCTTCAGAGGGATGAAAAGGGAAAAAACGAATTGAGCTTTAAAGAGGAGGACCCCCTGCGCCTGGGGCGGGATCAGTCAGGATGATTTATTAGAGAGAGAGAGAGAGAGAGAGAGAGAGAGAGAGAGAGAGAGAGAGAGAGAGAGGTGGCGTTTATAAGCATCAAAACGCTGCAGCGCAAACGCAGCATGCAAAAGTGCTGATATGCATGACATGTGGATGGGCTTGATTCACGTTTATGTTTCAGGTTTCCAGTGAATTCCAAATAAACAGACTTGAGACTTCTCCCACACCGAATTATGACATTATACACAGACATCTGGGCATTTATACAGATGTGTTACATCAACGTGTTAGAATAACTCCTTTGTTTCTTTGTGCGTAAAACTAAATTTTTAAGGGAATACAAGTGTGTGTGTTTTTTTGTTTTTTTTTTGGGGGGGGGGGGGTGCTCCAAAGGCTGCTTGTGTTGCAATATTCCTAAAACTACGCACGGTAAATTGGTCACATTTATAATTTATTTCCAAAAGCGCTGAAGGCCAAAACATTTAGCCTGACCGTGACATTTTGAAATAAGTAGAAGGACAGCTGCAAGTACAGTGCATTGTTTTGAGTTTTGTTTCTCTCTCTCTCTTTTTTTATCGCTTCAGTTGGTGTAAAAACGTGCTAAATAGACAAAGTTTGATAATTATTAATACATGACAACAACACCTTTATGTCCCCATCAAAGGTCAGTCACATGAGCGTCATAATTCACTCATTTTCTGTCAGTCCGGACAACACTCTCCACAGAGGCCTACAGTAGGCTGCCCTTTCTGCTGCAGAATGGATGCACATGGCGTTGAAGGCACCGCTTTATGTCCAAGTGCCTGGTTACAGCGTTGCACTAGTTTGCTCACACAAGAGAGGGGGCACAAGAGAAACACTAAACGTCATGCAGTGCGGTCAGAGAGTAAACAGTGTTGGGATTGTAATCTCTTTTTGGGTAGAAAATAGGGCTGTTGTGTCTTTAAGAGGGGCTGCTGGTCCCTCATCGCAGCTGCTGGCGTGTGTGTATGTGTGGGGGGGATAGGGGGGGTGTATGTGTGTGACATAGAGGACAGCGGAGATTCATTACTTAAGCAGTACAATGGACATTTATCACCCCGTGGTGTTATTCAAATTCAGTACCAAGCGAGGACCTTCTCCACTCCTCTCTCCGCCTTGCGTCGCGGCCGCATCGTTTATTTGTTGGACCAACGTAAGAAAAGCCAGGAGTGCAGAGACACATCCATCCAGTCGGCCAGTCAGTCAGTCAGTGAGAGTCGTGGAGGAAGGATGGGAGGAAGGAGCGTCGGTCCGGAGTGTTGGTAGCCCGCTGCTCTCCTGCTCTTCATCCTCTCTTTTTTTTGTCACCATCCGACGCTGTTCGCTGGGGGGCATTTGGACGGAGCGCAGAGATCCGACAGAACGCACGTCGTGGGAACTGAACCAAGGACGCACCAACGGGAACTAAGGGGTTTCCTTTAAAAAAAAAAAAAAAAAAAAAAAAGAGAGAGAGAGAGAAAATCGGTTTTATTACGCGAAGGAAGAATATCAAGGCTCCTTTTTTTAACAGGAGTGTTTTGTGTTCTATCCGTGGAAAGCCATTGTGCATCTTGAGGCATCTGAACTGAACAGTCTTTCCTTAAATCGATGACACTACACAGGTGCAGAAATGGCGAAACGTTTTCCTCGCTCATCAAGGACTTTGAAATGAAAGAAAGTAGTTGCGCCTTTTGATCTTTATCTTTTCTGAAACACTTGAAAACTACGGCTCTTCAGCGGAGGAGATGACATTTTACTTTAAAATGCGATAGTCATTCAGCCATCTTAAGGGCCCAGAGTTCTCAAAAGACTTGGGTTTAACTTTACAACTAGCAATCGATGTACAGACCTAAAGAGATAAAGCTTGTCATGGAAGAAAGTGCGAAATAACATGTATGGATTTGAGGATGCTTACAAACGAGTAGAAAAAGTCATCTGCAACAGTGCATTCACAGGGTTGAACCTATTTGCCTAAACAAACAATTTGCAAGACAGATGGACTTTCTTCACCCTCAGGTTCCAGCTTCTATCTGATATTTAAAGAGGATCTGTGCACTACAAGGCTGTATTTCAATGTTTACATGGCAAAAATATGTTGAGGATTAGGTTAGAGTCTTGCTGCAGCAGCTTAGTGTTAGGAGTCCACAGTGAGGAAGCTGGTTTTTTTTTTTTTTTGTTTTTTGTTTTTTTCTAAAGGAAAAGGCGAATTCAGTTGGCAATGCTGAGCAGTGAGAATGTCAGAAATAATGCACAGTACCGCAACTCCCCATAGAAAAAAAAAAGAAAGAAAACAGTTATCGGTGTCAGATGCTAAGCCAACACTGTCAAAGGGCATTTAGACGTAGCAGGTGCACCCATGGGCCTATACAGTTCGAGCCCATGCAGGCACACTTGATTTAAATAATTAAATGCTTCATTTCTTCTTTTAGTCCGGGCGGACGATATACAGAGTCTTTAGCACCTGATTGTCCAAACGCAATTCTTGAGTAAACTCAAATTAATCCCCAAGAATTGTGTATGGACATCTGTTGCTGTAGACTCACATTCATCACTGCTGCCTCTGGCCAAACGCCACATGAAGAATGAGGGCCTCCAAACCACAAAGAAGCCTATAGGGGAGCCTGTAGTCTGGTTTTGTTTTGTAACTGTTACATTTCAGGTAAGACACAAACCAATATTTGCATGTTATGAAGAAAACAGGAGGGGCTGGGCCAATAAAGTGAAGTCAACCTTATTCTGCTTCATGTAATGTGTTTTTCGAGGTGTGCCTTGTGCTTGGCCCGATTGGTATTTACATTTTGTCGAAGATCTAATCAAGACTGTTTGTTTTAAATGGCAAATATCGACTAGAGGCATCGATGGATCGACTGTCTTTGGCAAATACAGTAGTAGAAAGCAGCAACTTGAGTGTTCACAGTGAGGCCTGCATGCAGCACAGATGCACGTTGTGGATGAGATGGGCCAAATCAAAAAAGAAAAAAAAAAACAAAACACAACTACTGGATCGTTATATGGAGTAATATACCAGGGCAATAATTCAGATAATTTAGAGAAATTAGAAAAAGGGTTTTCGTGAAAAGATGTACTTGGTTGTAAAACTGCGTTTTAAAGAATGTCTTAGGATCGTTTAAAAAAAATGTTTCGAATTTGTTAATTCAAAGTTCAAAGTGCAAACTAAGCAAATAGATAATAATAATATAGCTTAAGCATAGATGAAAATGCATGTAGTGTTTCCAAAGAAATATATACGTCAGTTTAACTGAAATAAAGGTATGAAAGTATTTTACACAAAAACACATACATTAAAACACAAAAGAATCCTGGAATTAATGCTGCGCATCAATGATAAATCAGGTCAGACACTTTGGCCTGTTTGCTGTGTTTTTATAATTTAACTTTTATTTTCACACATGAATTATCAACCATACGTCGAATGATTCTTGTTGAAAATTAAAGCAGTGAAACTGCATTTGTCATAAAGTAAAAAGAGGTTTAAACGGTTAAAAATATTTATTGCTACAAATGTGCTTTATAATACGACTGAAAGATCTTTTTGAACATTAGATTTGTACAAAAGAAATATCTAGGAACACATGTTCAGTTCTCGGTTATAGACGTTGAAAAACACAATAGAAACACACACAATAACTAACGTGTGCGTTGTTGTTGAGGGATGTCCTCTCGCCATGAAACATGATCAGAGCATCATGTTTGTTCTTCTGTGTGCTTTTTTTTTTTTTTTTTTTTTTTTTACTTGAAGTCACCGTGGATAGAGGGTTTTCTTATGAACGTTAATGTAGGTGCAATATTAATAAGGTAATTTTCTTCTGTGGAAAGTGTGATGTGGGCCCACTGGTACACCTGTTTGTCGTGCCTGTTACAGGCCTGATAGGAATGGGATTCTTTTTTATTTGTTTGTTTGTTTAAATGCAGCAGTGTCCCTGTTAGCACTGTGACATTTTAACTGTGGGCAGAATTATTAAAAACAGGCTTCCTCTTAATTGGAAGTATTTCACATAGAAAACACGCTCACAAGAGTTTGCATTAGTTTATGTCACTTGAACGCTACATTTATTTTTAATGTCTTCCACACGTATATACAACTAAAATTGGGTCCCAGTACTGTAATAGGCTCCCAGCAGGAAAGTCTGTGCTATGTGTGCAGAAGAATGAAAAATTGGCAACAATTGCTTGTAGCCTGAAAGCAGCAGGCAGGTGTCACTCTGTGTAAAATATGCAGAAATGGGCTTCCATTCAAACGGTTTAACCATTTGGCACCATAATAATGGATAAATTAGGATTAAGTGATTGTCTTTACTGCAGATCATTCATTTTATTTAGCAGACTACATGAATAAATAGGTGACATGTTTTGCAATACATTGTCTACTCAAAGATTACAAGATAAAACCTTTAATTAAAACATATATATGTATACATAAATAAATGAATGATATTCTGGAGACTGTTTTTGATAGCTGACTATAACTGCGGGTATACTTTACTTGTATCTCAGCTGGTTTGGAGTGGTTAAGTGGAAACACAGGCCTACATGTGGACATTGTGAACTTTACAGGCCAAACACTGCAGGGATCTGGAGGAACCTCAAACATTAAGAACCCAGTAACCTGCATACGACCTATTGGAAATTATACAGAACCATAAAGCTGCTTTTTAAAGCACATACACATAAATACCAGCCTAATTTCGGACCTGAAGCTCCTAACAGCACAATATGAATTTATTTACCAGTTGCACACTTTAAAATGCTGCATCTGCTATAAAAAAAAAAAAAAAGAGTGTTCGGCCAGTAAGATGCTGTAAAAAAAAATCACTCGTATAACAAAACATTTACAAATATTTAGAGTAAAAGTAGGATGGCAGCCTATAAGCAACAGCACCTCTGTTGTTTTTGATCATCTGACAGCAGGTCTGCCTCACACACACACACACACACACACACACACACACACACACACACACACACACACGCACACACACACACACACACACGCACGCACGCACACACACACACACACACACACACACACAGTCCATCCTTGGCCTGCTCTCGCTGACACAGTGTTATATTTTGCTCCTCCATCCCCTCGCAGCCTCATTTGCATTTCCTTTCTACCGGCCATTATCGGTCGGTTTCCCGTTGCAAATCGGACTTCACAACCGAGAAAAGGTTTTAGGTCGCCCCGGGCGTTCAGGGGAGGGCAGCCCGGAGGCTAGACCTCGACCTCCCGCAGTGGTCGTATAGTTCACACCCCACCCGCACACACCCACACCCACACACTACGGGCTCCATACACACTCCATCCCCCTCTTATGAATATTCCTGGTAGGTAAAATCTCCCCCTAGTCTGGTCTAATCAGCCTAAAACTGCAGTGTGATCACAGAGCTGGGCTTAAATCGATCAGATATAGCCTAAGCTATCACCGTGAATTATCGAAGCGTGATGTAAAATCCTAATTGAGGAAAATGTTGGGCTATAGGTCCCTGTGTGCGGTGCAGGGTGGACTCCTGCAGACAAACCCGGGTTTCACAGCTCTGTGCATTTATAGGTTAGTGACACTGGAAACACTGGGATTGCACTGTTTAATACAGAAACTGGGCATTCCAAAAATCGAAATCTGAATTTTCTAAAAACATTTTCTTAATATAAACTATTTAAGACGCTACATAAGACAGCCGAAACGTTTAGATAATAATTGTAATAATTGATAATAATTATAATGCTTAATACCAGCTTGGAAATAGATAGTTCTGAGATATTTTACAACGCATTTTATAACTGTGACTCCAAATAAATATTCATTCTAATAGGTAATGACATAGAAGTCACAAAATTTAAAATAAAACAGCACAAGAAAATGCCTATTTTGTTTAGATATTTGCAAACCAAAAGAAAAAAGACATTAATTGTGTAATAAGTGGAAATAAAGAAAAAAAAATCTGGGCTTGACTTATTTAAAAAAAAAATGTTTTAATTTTTTTTTTTGACAGAACAATGAAAAAAAGGAGTAAGACAATATTGCTGCAATTATATTAAAAGTAAAAGAAAAGCACAGTGTGAACAATGTAAGATTCCAGTAGTAATCTGGACCCACTTTCATTTTAAGGTCATATTTTCATTCTGTGCAGGAACAGTTAACAGCATTCATTTACACCTGCATATTGACCATTGTGCAGTGTATATAAATATGTGACCACCACTTACAAAGTCCTGTTTGGTCAAGAAAATTTTGGACTTTTTTTTTTTTTTTAACTTACACAGAATTTCTGTTTCGGAGCTTTCATTTTATTCCTGGTAACCACCTCTGAATTTCGGTTCATTCCTGCAGACAAACATCAATCACCTCAGACATCACAGTGCAGGCTGACAGATGCAGTGTCCAATGGGGGGATGTTTGGTAGGGATGTTAGCAAACTGGTGAAAAGGATGTAAAGAAGGGCTGAGTCTATGTTACAGAAATGTAAGGGATGTATCCAAATGCTGCATTCATTCTCTATCCTCCATGAAGAGTGGAAATAAACACAATATTGTCTTGGTCTTGTAGTTGGTAATCCAGCTCCCCCTGAGAAGAAAACACACAAAATATTAAATATTCTATTATGGTAGGTGGAAAGATAAATATAAGTGTTTATTAATGTGTGTTTACTGCTGCTGCCATCCCATTGGGTCCAGTCAATGACAAACTTTTCACTTCATTTACATCCATTGTTGAATCTTGTAATTGAATCAATGTATTCAAATTGAAGTTCAGACTGTGTGGATGTAAATGTGTGTTCAGATAAGAAACCCCAAGGACATACGTCGCTCTGATGTAATATGAAAACATTAAGGGACTCAGAGTACATAAACAGTGTCAGTGAAGATCCAAACCCTCGCCTATTCAATCAAATACTCTTCTTAATTTTAATGTTCACACAAGCATTTTTTATACATAGTGTTTATGATGAGCTATGCATGCAGTGTTTACAAATGTGTAAACACTGCATATATTGTGATAAATCAGTTAACATTTCACAGGTGCTTACAAAAAGACAATGTAGGTTAAAAGAGCTTAAGATAAAAATAAATGATGTGACTGTATGCAGCCACACACACACACACACACACACACACACACACACACACACACACACACACACACACACACACACACACATATATAGACTCTGTTCAACATCTGACAGTGAACATGTCTCCCAGTGCTCACCATTAGCTCCCAGTCTGCATCATTGATAAGCACCAGAATCCCTGGTCTCCTGTGGGAAAACACACCGTTTTCAGTGAGACACATTCCCCAAAGGTAACGCACCACCACATGCATGTAAAACATAGAAACAGGTGGAGCATAAATACCACACTCTCACACACATGCACAAATTTAGTAAAAAAAAAAAAAATCATAGTATAATATTACATCCAGTAATGGTTTAAAAGTAATAAAGAAAAAATAGATGATTATTGTGAGCATCTCAAAATTTTCTCTAAATGTAACTTTGACAATTTAAAAAATCTATTTTAAAATAAAAAAAAAAAGCACATAAACAAGAAAAACTAAATTACTGGAATACGTTAACTATTATTATTTATGGTTAGAAATTGAGCATTAACTGAGAGTGGTGCCTGGTGACACAGAGCTCATCATTACTAACATTCAGAAACAGACCATGTTTGCATTAAAAAAAAAACACAGAGAACAATGTTAAATGTAGGTAGAAAAATGCAAAAAAAAAAAAAAAAAAAAAAAAAAGAAACTGTTTTTGTAAAATAAAGGAAATTAAAAAAAAAAAAAAAAGAAACAAATAAATAAACAACCAATGATCATTTATATTATATTTGGTGAATTAAATTAAAATAAACAACACAAAATTCAACACTTTTCTGCATTACAGTTAAAATCACAATGTGGTATATTTTAAAATTCTGTATTGTACCTGTGTAAATAGACACAATATGTGTTTATGTGTGTGAAATTAAGCAAAATGACATTATTTGTATAAAATCATTTTAACAAATGTGCTTAAAGCACATTTAACATAGACAAGACCAAAACACTTCTCTGGCCAATGCAAACAGGAGGTAATGATAATTTTTTTTAAATAAAGTGCAAATTAGAGACATGACGATAAAAACAAACTGTCAGCTGAAATTAATGAGAGTCCAAAAAAATTGAAAAAATTCTAAAGGGGATAATGGGGATAGTGGGTGAGGGGAAGAGGGTGCACCTTTGGGTGCAGACTTCCTAAAGGTTGTTTCTGTAATTCTGTGAAAGCCAGCGAGCTAAGAGCAGCACTAATGTGAACAGCAAGATAAGGGCAAGAAGTAACACTTGAAACAGACACAGACGCCTCTCATACTGTTCAAATAAGATTCAATCCACCTTGTAGATGCTCTATGACGTCAGTGAGAAAGGGCAGCGTGAGTACAAACATACATCTGCGCGCACACACACACACACACACACACACACACACACACACACACACACACACACACAGAGCTAGGATGACAGGGTAAAAAAAGGAATAAAGATGGTGAGCTAATCACACTCAGTAGACATAGATCTTTCTCAACGATGATGAAGAAACACCTTGATGATGGGATGGTTTACTAAAAAGCTAGTGTTGCGTCAACATAAAGTCCACACACATCTAATCTATAGGGTTTATAGGTAGCCCAGCTTTTTCTCTATTCATTGCTTGGGTGGTGCTATAAATAGTCGTGCACAAAGGCAGCTGTAAAAGTCAGCCAGTCCTATAAGACTGCTGTGTGCCCTGGACCCACACAAACACATACGGACATACAAACACACATGCTCCCACTCTAGCACACAGGTAATCATCTTACTGAAACCTATAACCTGAAGGCTAGACTGTCCCCCCTCCCCAACATTTCAACGTTGTTAAACTGCAGAAAAAAGGCCTTCACAAATGATACTCGACTCAATCCGATTCTGTTTCATTTCGAAAATTTCAACATATTGAAAATTTACCACATAGAGCAATTTTGACACACATTAAGATCATATTAGTCACTTATTTTGATACAATAGTATATAGGATATTTTCCCTCACAGATCAAGTGTGTGTCAAGTGCACACACACACTCACACAGAGTCGCCTTGGACAAAGAGCTCAGGTCGTTCCTTCAGCAGGTTCCGTTGGATCCACACCAGCAGCTGCTTCACGTCCCCTAAAAACAACACATACACACATACACATGCACACACACACATACACACAAAGCCCATACACAGGCAGACAACAGAGGTTAGAGGTCAGGGGTTAAGGGTCAAGGTGCATGGTTCCAGCCTCCTGGTCGATATGACGCGACAGAGGCACCAGGCGGGACAGGGTTATGTATATTAGTGTGTGTGTGTGTGTGTGTGTGTGTCTGCATGCATGTATATGTATGAGTGTATGTGGATGTTGGGGGGGGGGCACTGAAAGAGGGGGGAGGGTTGACTGATGTCAGTGGCCAAGAGTGTAATATTCACCTTGGTTAGAAAGAAATCAAATGAATGATTTGTGGGTGTAAATCTTTAAAAAAAAAAAAAACAATTCTTATTTAACTTAACTATTTTACACTCACATAAAACCATATATTTTTTAAAACTATGTGTAAATTAACATTTATTCAACAAAAAATTAAGAAAGAAAGAAATCGCTCTATATTTCATTCCAGTCCTAATGTTGTGGTTGAACTGCTCAGGACAATTAACAAATGTAAAATCCAATTTCAGAATAATTCTTTTCTTTGTGAGAGTCAAACACTAAATGCTGTCTGCTTGCGCCTGAATATCATTGATGCTTGAATTTTCTATGAGTCTGACCTCTTGAACAATCAGATTGACCTTGCCTCAACAATAGGTTGAGCCTCTCTCAGACCAACTGACAACCACAAAGGCAATGACAATGAGAGGTTTTAGTATAAATCCCCACTAAATATCTAACAATGAATATATTACAGTTATGGCGGTCATTTAATGTTAGGACTCGGGGTGTTGTAGATGTGTGTGTGTGTGTGTGGGTGTGGGGGGGGGGGGATGTGTCCTGTTTTCTTATAGATATAACAACATTCTCTTAGAACTGAGAAATGTGAAGACAGAAAAAAAATGTGATGAATGACTAAAAATACATACATTTAATATTTTCTCGTGGTCATTTCCTGGCTGCGTCTGTGTACGGTCACAGCTGCCTGCTTAATGTACATGAGCAGGACAACTCGCGATAACGTTTGAGAGCGCGACTACTCGTACCCACGTCACACACAGATTGTGGCCTCTACGACTAGCTTGACGGGGAATACTCAGAAACAGAAGAGATGAAGGTCAAATATGGGCTAAAATTTAGCACATAATACATATATATATATAATACTAAAAACAGAGGAGTGAAAGAGCAACTACATTACTGATCAGATGGGGGAAGACAGAACAGCAGCAGCAGATGAAGCAGATACAAGGCTAAGAGGATGACAGTGAGTCATCCCAGGCCAGGTGTATAGAGAGCAGTGAAGGTGTAGCAGGTAGGCGTAGATCAACACAGAGGCTCAGGAGTTCAGCTGTACCAAAGCAGGAGCTAATTTCACATTAAAGCAGGAGAAAGGCAACAGCTTCTGATAAAAACACTTTGAGAAAAAACCCAAGAGGAACCATTCATATTTAAAACACTGGTATACATATTTCACCAGATCAACTATTCAATTTGATCAAGAATCCAGCTTTAATGCATTTGTGTTTGAAATCTTAAATGCAGCAAGCATATCATCTTTTGTATTTTCAGATTAACATGTATGAATGGGCTTTTAGTGTTTTTTTTTTTTTTTAATTTTTCTAAAAACAGCAAGAATTAGCTGCATTATTTTCTTTTGAGTCGTCCTGCATGTGTGCGTGTTGGAACATGCAGGTCCAACTCTGTGTGCATGGTGTCCAGGTTAATTGCATCGCTGTCGGGCAGATTAGTAGCATAATGATAGTGCTAGTTTTGTACGGTTCCAGGGATCCGTGTAAAAAAAAGAAAAAAAAAAAAGACAAATACCCCTCTTTAAAACACACGCACACACTAGACTGGGTAGTGAATATTGACCTGCACCTCTGCAGGGCTAAAAACAGAACTAATCACTACAGCAGTCATAACTCCTTCTTTGTGGTGACTCCTTTCTCTGTTCTTTCTGCCTTTGACTATTGGTATTTTTCTCCACCATTACCCCTTATTCGCTCTTTCATCCTCTCGCCCATTTACTTTTTCATTTGCTCTCTCACTCTCCTTTTCACACACTCTCTCATAAAACCTGCTCTCCTCCCCCTCTGCCTCCCTACCTTTTGCCCTCTCATTTTTATATCCCTCTTCAAATGCAGTCTCGCAGGCAAACATGTTAAAAGTTGCAGTCAGAAAATAAACAGGTGGCCTTAGCTCAGCACTAAGGTCAGGAATAATTTAAACTTAGGGAAATGGAGCTGCTTTATGTATGAAACAAGTCATCAGGTCCCTTCTTGTTCAGTCTTATACTGAGGACTATGAATTTAAATCAAAACCAGAATACAAATGTGTCATATAAAAGATGGTTTAAAGAAATTAGGACAAGGGAGGTAATAGAATACAGAAAGACGGAGAGGTGGGGGTTTTGATCACGTTGCGGTACAGCCAGGTAGAGGGGGGAAAGAAAATGAGGGAGCAAACAGACAAGAGAGAGGGAAAATGCGTCACAGGCTCCAATTGCATCTTGGGAAAACTGCGTTGCGTGGGTGGAAAAGAAGACATGGAGGGAGGGGATGAAAAAGGCGCCATTTTGGTGCGATTCAAACCCCGCTTTTCTTTTGTGTGTTAATATTTCCCCTCTTTCTTCTCCTTTGGTTTTCTGTGTTTGCGTGACCATGGCGGTCATGTGAGGTGGTGGTGGCGGGAGCGGGGGCGAGCGATCCATCTTTCTGGTGATGCACGGGGTAAAAACTGTGTGATCCATAGACCACAGGGGTTTCGTTGTGTATGTGTGTATGTCTGTTACAGAGACTGAGAGATAGAGAAAGAGGGAGTGAGGAGAGTGTGGGGGTGGGGTCTTTCAGTCGAGGGTCATCAATCACCGGCTGGGGTCAAAGAGAAATACGAAGGATTCAGAACCAATTATATCTGCCTGCGCTGCACCCCCGCGTACTCACACATACACACAATGATGCGTAGAGTGGCATTAGTGTGAATCAACATTTTCAGGATTAGCAAACCTGCCAGAAACACAAGCAGTCTGCACTTAAGGTGCTAATAAGCATCCAGAAAATGTTGTGCCAGAATGTCTCGGCCCCTGTGAAGTTCTCAACTTTGTGAACTGCAGGGCAACACACTGGGTTTAATAGCGTCTGACTTGTGTGAACATGCAAACACACACATATGCACAGGTCGGCTGGTGCAGCAAGGTCATATCTGCCTGACATTCCCTGCTCTGGTCAACTTTTGTCTTTTTGTTGTCGTGGTAACATCAGCACCATGGATGAACACTCTTTGTTCGGTCAAATACCAACGATGCATATTTCTCTCTTGGTCGCTCAAACACATATGCACAACTACAAAACAAACTTAAACTCTGGGTTTTTGTCACTGACAGTATGATGAATATGTGTAAGTACAAGTATCCACAAAACAAACTGCAAAAACTGTTCCTCCCTCACCTTTGCTACCCCCATTTGCATATTTTGCCAATGTCTTAGTCCTGAACAGAGTTTGGGAAATAACAAAAAAAGAGCTGCAGGACAGGTTTTTGTTGGTTCCTCTGCTTGATTGTTACCCATGATAGAGGTACCCTGCATCCCACAGAAAAACGTGGATCATGAAGTGAAAAAGGTTTTTAGGAACTGATAACTATGCATACATCAGAAAAAATTCTTTACCTTCTTAAATACTCCACTGCCCCCCCTTAGGGACAACTTCAAACTCATCAGATTAACCAATAGATACCATTAGTAGTCCACTTAAGTCCCACATAGAACAAAACTAAAGCTACATAGATATAATGTGAAAATCTTATATACCTACACATAAGACTCAGTGATATGGACAAAAATTACCAGAATGAAAATGTTCATATCAGTCAATAGCAATATTTAACACGATAAATATCAAATGATTGTTTCTTTCCCATTTAAAGGCCAGTTTCTGGCCCTGACTGAAAGCTGAAGACAGTAGACTTCTATTTATGGTTTTAAATCAGTCATAAAAGATGTAACAAAATAAAGGTGACATAAAATACAATTAACTGGGGATTTAAACTCTTCAGTCTATTTTGCTGGTGTTGGTCACAAAATGACAAAATGATAAAGAACATTCAAAACAATGACAATCACATGGTTGATCACCATCAAAATATGCTATGTAAAATTAAGTAAAAAAAAATATATATTACAGGGAGATATTTTGCAAGTGCTTCAGCTGACAATGTAAAAAGAAAAATGCGAAACAAAACTATTAACCTTTAATACAATGAAAACAATAAGTGTTGCTTTTTCATCCTTGTTTATTCAATGTTTAGAAGGCAGAATTAAATTTTATGGGTGGTAAATTTCAATAAAATTGTAAAATTAGAGGAAATGCACATCATTCATCATTGCTTGAAGAATAACATGTACAGGGTGTCCCATAAGTCTCCATACATAGGAGACATAATACATTCCATACATATATGGTTCTAACATGTATTTCTTTATATTTCTTCTTTATAGTTCTTCAGCAGACATGCATTGAAATGTGTTCCCGACAAAATGGCAGTCATATAGAGCATATTATATAAATAAAAATGGTTTATGTCAAGAAACGTTTATTTTTCCTATGTATGGAGACTTATGGGACACCCTGTATTTCTATAGTATACTAATGCATTTTTAACAGATAAGTGGCACATTTTGTACCTCTCCATCTTCTTTTAATTTTCATATTGAAATTTTCAGTGTCAGACATAAAGTACAAAGTATTACATATACTGTATTTATTTTCTGGTAATGAAACAACAACCAGTGAATTCAGTGAGTTGATCACAATGATTGTGTTGCAGTTGTAAGACAATTGATTCCCAAAAACATAGAATAACTATAATCTTTCCTTTTAGTTATACACTCAGTAACACTCTGTCATAATCACATACATCAGATCTTCATCAAAATGATGTTATATTTGATAAAATTATCATTGTATTTTGGTGATAATGAATTTATCTATTTGTTAGAAGCCTTCTTCCAAGTCGTCAACCTCAGAGTACAGGTATTCAGATTATATTAATTTAGTGCAATAGTGGATAAAACAACAAAACAGAGGGTGTTATACTCTCTGAAGCAAATACAAAATGAGGACAACTTTTCAACTACTTCACATCACCCATGTCCGGCATTTTAAATATAGTATTATTTTTTAAAATGTTTATTGCTTCCAAAAATGTATTAATCAGTTACATATTTTTATCAGTTAATTTAAGGGAAGCATCGACAGAATTACAGAGCTGCTGGTAAAAGTCTTGATTTTTGACAAATTAAATGCAACAAAGCACTATTTACAACATGCACAGACAAGCAACAGGCGATACTTACAAGGTTCTGATTGGGTCGGGAGAGTCACATGATGTTCCTTCACACCTTTAAAAAGCAGCTCTGCCCCCCCCCTAGACAGGAACAAAAAAATCAAACATATTTTTGCATACATATCTATATTGATCGCACATCATTCAACAGATCAAGGCTGTTTGTTCTTCTTGCAACAGCATTACTGTGAATTTCATTATTGTGTTTACACAAGTTGTCCCTAAACTGAATTAAGAGAACTGGAAAATATATGCATTATATATAAATTTGTACATGATAAAAGCATAATAGTAGCATAAAAACAGTATTTTGTTAAGTTTTTATATGTATGCAAAACACATACACATTGAAGTGAAATGAACAGGAGAATAAAATACTTCATTTGCATGTAGCCTACTTCATCTCATTTACCCTAAGTCTAAAGCAGCTTGGCCAGACACAAAGATTTTTGATTTATGAAGACGCACTGGTATGTAGCTGGAGCTATAAAAGTGGTCTACAAGATTCAAGTGTTTCACATGCTGCTCCTCAGATAAGAAGGCCAGAAGAGGACAGTGCATGACAGTCAAAGTGAATGACAACATGACAATGTAGGCTACACTACAATATAGAATGATGTAAATGTTACAACCTTTTAAAGTGTGATCACGTTTAATTTCTTTAACCAAAGGGATGAAGAACTTTGACCTGTTATAGACTCTGCTTATAAACATATTTACTTTGTTTTTATCATCTGTATCCCATCCCCCATGCCTGTGATGAACTGTGAAAACCTGAGTCTGTATTCTGCAGCATCAGCTTGGAATAAACTGCAAAAGACCTGAAACAAAGGAGTCACTCTCACTAGATGCATTCAAAGTGATGTTAAATGAGTTGGAGGTGGCACAGGTTTTGCCTGATTCTTTTTTATAATTACTGAATTTGTTGATGACATTTGTGATTTCATGTCTGTAATGAGTTATTTGTTCCTAATATGGCTGAAACCCTGCCTTGTTAACTGAGTTGATGCCTCTCTTGGCTAGGGCATTCTTGTAAGAAAAAGTTTTAATCTTAAAGAGCCCTTTCCAAGGTTGAAGGTTAAGGAAATCTTGTCTATTTTCAACATCATGCATAACAAGTTAAATACTGCCACTACTGTTTCTGCACACTGTCTTGTTTAGCTGCACTATTGTTGTTTTATGATCACATATGTAATAAATGTCTATGCTATCTATCTGTCTGTCGCACACATTAAGGTCTAAAAGATACACACTTCTTTCCCTGTTTGTCTTCAGGATATACTCTGTATATGGCTGAGATGATAATAAGAAATGTCAGTGTTATATAAACTGGAAGATTTGATGCATGACTTTTTTTCAAATCTAACCCTATTTACAACTGTGCAAATCCAGTCCGTTGACTTTAAGCTGTTTTTTATTGTTCAGAGATGTAGAAAAAAAAAAAAACCTTAAACCTGGCATTTGTTTGAAAATCTTACAGCGGGTGCTTACAGTCGACCTTCTGTGTGAGGTCTCTTTTCTTCCTCTGGATGGGCTACAGAGGGTGTGATAACGAGACAACACCGGCTGTCTGTTCTTCTGAAAGAGCTACATGTTTTCTAAACAAACTTCAACACAGCTAGCAGTTAGCTGCCTCAGAGATTTAAGGTCTTATTAGACACACGTCGGACCACGAAAAGCGAGTAAATTACTGCTAATGAGACACCGCTTTTCTGTCCACCAAACCGCTGAAAGGACACCAAAAAGAGAAACGGTTCACAGCTGAACAGGGTTTTAAATCCACTTACCCAAACTCCAGGTGTATGTTTAAGGGCGCTGCCATGTTGTCGGCAAATACAGGAAGCAGTTGTGAGAAAGAGCGGAAGTGACGTAGAAGCCCTTCCTTCAACTGCACTGACAAATGAAAGTGTTTTAACTGAAATGTCCTCTGTACCACTTTAGACTTTTTTTTTTTTCTCATTTAAAATTAAACATACCGCATAGCCTATACTTTTGAATATGTTGCTGTGCCACTTAGACTGCTCAGTGCAGTTTACTCACAATATTATTTAAATAATAATATAAAGTTTTATGGGGTTCATTACAGACTTCAGACATTTTTTTTGTTATATATCACTTGTATTTTGTTCTGTCCCTCCAGTTCATCATGGCTTTGTCAATCAGTTTGTCCTGAATAAAGTAACTTCAAATAATTGTTTTCGGTCTGCACTGATTTGTGCTTGGGGGATAAAGCCACCCAGTCCTTGCATTAGATAGAGCTAATTTAATGTATCACAAAGGCACTCTGTCACTTTCAACAGGGAAAGGTTTTTCATGTGCCCTGTAAGGGATCTATATATTTTAGTTTTACACAATATTCAAATTAACTCCAATGCAGTCATTTATTCTTGGTAATCCTTCTACTGTACCCACCTACATGGCTACTTGCTATGGTTATGGTGATTATTCATAGATAAGAACCTTAGTGTAAGCTAAGTGCAAAAATGACCCATATTTGGATTCATGTACGCTCATCAAGATTCAAGATTCCTTTATTGACATAGAGCATACACAACAAAACTCAGATGCACTTTATGGAGACGGTGCTTGAGTATAAAAAATAAATTCACAATAGAAGTTAAAAAAATATTCAAATAGCATAACAAGAGCTAGAGTAAATAGTAAAAAAAATGTTAAAACACACACACACACACACACACACACACACACACACACACACACACACACACACACTGCCCTCTCCCTTTCAGTCACACATTCACACATACATATCTAGGTAGGTGCACAGGACAGTGAGAGGTAAGTGCAGTTGTTATTGCACGTTGTTGTTTTTACATTATTGAACATTATAGATTTTTAATTATTACACACTGATTATTGTTGATTATTACACATTGCTGATTATGATTATTGAACATAGTTGATTTTTCATTATTCCATATTGTTGAATGCTGATGATTGCAGAATATTGCACATTGTTTATTATTACATATTGTTGATTATGATTATTCCACATTGATGATTATTCCACATTGTTATGATAAAAAAAAGGAGTGAAACCATCAATACTGTAGAATCAAAACTTAAAAAAAACAGCCATTTTTGTAGATTTTATTTATGTTGTGAAGAGTTATGCATTATGATATTAGTTTAATTCATTTTTATGAAAGTAAGCAGCATCCATTTTTAATGGTTATTCAGTTTATCATTAAAGTAATGTGCACTGAATGCAGATTTTAGATTTCTTACCAGCCTATTTCTGAAGAATAAATGTCCTTTCCTAAGATGAGACCTGTGTAGAACTACTGCTCTGTTATTTTATATGTGGTACAGGGACTCTATTAGACATGAGCCAAATGTGAACTGAGATGTTTTAACCTATAAAGACCCAGTGCTACTTTTGTTGCAGTCCCAAAATATTTTTTTTCTCTATATTTAACTTTTTTTAAGTGACTGATCACCATTTATAATAATACTATCTTCTGTATTTTGCATTTTTTCATGGAACATCAGGTATTGTCCTATATTTAATTTACTTCATTAAACCTCAGATTAAAGTTGAGAGTTATTATATTAAAAACAGAGAAAACTAAAATAAAAAAGTGACTTTTTCAGTAAAGATATCCATAACTCCACATGAACCCAGTGTCCACTGTCATAAATCCAACTTCATGGGTTTTACTGGTGAATCAGTGTTGTGGAAGATGATAGTGTTTCCACGGTACAGAGCCTCTAAACATCCAAATGGGTCATATCTTATGACCATGAAAAGATGACAAACTGTATTTCACGCCAATTATTTACATGGATTAATAGGATTAGCGGATCAGACGTTATTCAACATTTTAGAACAGCAGATGCTATTGGTTGTCAGTGGCTGTTTGGGTCTTTATGGGTTAAAACAATCCCATTCTTTTTATGCATGAAAGTATTTATTGCACTTCAGCCTTCTGTTTCAGCACTCTTTTTCACACCCTTCTCACTATTTAACTGTGCTCATGTATGTCTGAATGTGTTTGAATTGTCAAAGCCAATATGGAAATAGGCAGAGGCATGACATGAGTGTGTGAATGCACATCTGTCTTTCACTCCGTCCTCTCAGTCTTTCACTACTTCCATACATCCTCAATCATACTGGTGACAGTTCCAGTCCCAGTATATGGGGCTGGGTGGATAGGGTGGGGGTAAAAGGGGGTCGGTCAGAGGTTTGAATTGCAAATCCTCTGCCTTCTGTTGGCGTCCAAGCCGTAGCAGGCCCTTCCCTGTCTTCATTCATGTGTTAATGAGGAGTCAGCACAGGGGCACACAGACAGATCGACCAGGGGCCTGGCAGGGGTGAGGGAAGTGTGAGGTGTGGGTGAGGACACAGGCGGGAAAATGAGGAATCTCCCAATGGTGGACGCCAACGTGGAAACTTTGAAAGATAATGAAGACATGAAGATGTGTTGGTGGTTGCTGGGCGAGTGAAAACAGCCATGGGTGAAGTGAGAGAAACGGTAGAGATACTGAGGACATGTTGGGACGTGGGTGGGATTTCATTGGCTATAAATTTCATAGCCCTAGAGTGAGATGTCCTGGTATGATTGCATGTTTACTGGGTGTCACCACGCATTAGCTAAGCTGCCTTGAAGTTCATGTACACCAAGATAGATGGTGCACCATGCTTCTGTTGTCCACTCAGTAAGATCTGGTGCTTTGTTCATCTCAGTATGTGGGAAATAAATAAATATAAGATTACTTTTATTTAATATAAATATCCATTCAGATACCTTTGGACAGAAAAAGCTAATTAATTGGAAACATTTTTTTTACTTTCTAAGTCAGAGTAATAATTTCCCAGTTCAGTTCAGTTTTTGGTTTCATGTAGATCTTTGCATCCATGTAATCACAGTCTTGTTTTGCACTGGAATTTTGAGATTTGTCTTTCCACAGTTTTTTTTTTTTTTTTTTTTTTACTTTAACAACTTAGAAATATTTTTCATTTCCACTTATTTACAGGCTTCATTTTATTTATCCTGTGTCAGTTGCTGTTCAAGCTGATTCTGATTTTGATTGATTTATTATCTGTTTTTCTAATAATAATATTTCTTGTACAACAGCTTAAGTCTATGGGTGGGAGTGGGCCAAGCAAGCTGTCTTTATTCATGGGGTTGTAATACATGCTACATAATGTGTAAACAAATTGTGTTTCTGTTTTTAGGGTCGTCTTTAAGTCTATCCCTTCAATAAAATACGTTCAAATCACATATTTTGGTTATCAGGAAATTCTGTTTTAAAGCTTTATTTGTTATTTTTAAAAAAAATGTAAAATTGTTGCTCCCATCATCAAAGGCTGATATTCACATACCCTTTAAATGAAAAGGAGTATCTACTGAAATCTACATTCAAGACCTGATCTGAATCTTATCTGGATAATATTTGCTCCTAATTTCACATATTTATCGTAGCCATATTTTTATACTTATTCATACTTATATTTATATCTCCTATTTCTTTTCATACAGTACATTTCTTACCCTTAGTTCCCTCGTATTTAGATTTGTATTTTGTGGTTTTTATTTTGGGCACTTTCCAGAGCTGAAAACAAAATTTAGTTGCACTAGACTACTCGTGATTTGCAATAAGAAATTCTATTCTGTTCTGTTCTGTTCTGTTTTTTAAACTGAATCACTTGATTACTATGTGAAGGTGATCTGATATGACAAATACTATGCTTTTTTCCTCTTTGTCTTTGACTGTGCAAAATACTGCCAAAATTACAAGAAACAACAACAACAAAAAACACCAAATGCAAAAAAATTCAAGAAACAATTATCACCCCACACACACACACACACACACACACACACACACACACACACACGCACACGCACACGCACACGCACACGCACACACACACACACACACACACACACTCACACCACTACCACCACCACCACCACCACCACCACCAATATTTGCCTGTAGATGAACGTCAAAAGTCACGGCTACGCTGCCAGGCACCAGCTATAGAGCAGCCAGGGTCACACATGATCAGATGACAATGACCAACACAATGGATTAGCTATAAAAGGACTGGGGGGAGAGATTAGGGGTGAATTGATGACGGTTGGCTGGCTGGCTGGCAGGCCCGGGAGGCCTGGGAGGTTTTGGGTCTGTTTCAATAAGGAACATAAAGAGCTGAAATTAACATGTACCATGATACCAAGCAGAGAGAATCCTCTTAGAGATTACATCCACAACATGTTACGCCTATGGAACTGTATGGAAAGGGGAGACAAAGTGCACAGTGAATGATAATTTTCTATTGTAGTAGCATCCTATTGTGTTCTTTTTTATGCCATTATATGCTGTTATATTCAGCGTTGTTTTGTCCTTCAATGGTGAATTTAAAACTCCTCCTAATTCTCTTCCTCTCGGTTTTTTTAATTTTTTTTGTGGGAAATATTTCAGCTGGAGTAAACTGCACTGTCTTCAGTAGAGGACAGCTGCCAGGACACACCATTGCCTCCTTCATGAAGGGGTTAAGCGGTAAGAGCAATAGCAGTACTCCTCCAACATCTCTGTTGTGGCATACATACACATACATGTTGACAAAAGCACACGTTGACGTAGAATAACAGGCTCACACATGTATGAACACACATCCATGTACACACACGCTCCATCTGTCTTTGTCTCCCTCCCACTGCCATCACCATGGATCTGTCTGCAAAACAATGTGTGATGCTTTGCACAACACGCATGCTCAGTGCACTTCACCCTGTGCATTTTTAGGGTATTATTTTCAGGAGGTATCGCTTGTAGATTTTCTTATAGTATGAATAAAAAAACAGTATGAAGTTGATGAAATGCCTTGGATGCTGTTGGGTGTAGTGTGTTATAAAATGACAAAGAAGTTCAATACCTACTGAGTTCTGTACTCAGGAAGTACTGGACTCTCAACCAAGCTGGATAAGAAACTAGGATGCTCATGACTGCAGCTGAAGTGTTTGAACTATCCTCAAAGTGCTTGGGTTTGATGTTGCTGCCCCTAGTGGTTCATAGTGCACATTGCATGCTTTGTGACTTGTTATTCATTTCCTTTACTACAACTTACTTAGTGAGATTATGTGATTTGGAAGCATGTTTGAACATCATTATGAGTACTTACTTTCACTGTCTTCTCACCGTGTAGTTCCATGTCAACATGTGTATGAGGCGCATGTGTCGATATGGAAACAAGGAACTTATTTTCTGCAGGTGAATGAGAACTGGTCTTATGTTTGTCATGGTCTAATTTTCACTACTTGTAGACAGACATGCAGAGGCAGTTTTTGTGTGTTTCTGAAGCTTTTTTTTTTTTAGATAAATCAGCTCAAACCATTATAGCTCATTTGTTTTTTTTTTTTTTTTAATGAAGGAATAGGCCCCTTTGTGTGCATTAAATTAAAAGATGTCTAATTTATTAACATCATTTAGGCTATTTACAAGAAACGACACTACTGTTCATGTAGAGTACATGCAGTTAGAGTGTAAAATCTCATAAAGTGTTATATGATTATGTTGTGTATTATTGTTAATGAATCTACATACAAGTTTGTTTTTATTGCTGCAGTTTGAACATGAAGTTAGATTCAACTTTTATCCTATGAGTTATACTTGTGATTTGTTTGTAGAATTTTATGTGGCTGACTGATTGGTAAATTGTTGTTAAAAATACACAATTTCAAGTTCAACTGAAATAGAAGTATGGCATAGAATTACCATAAACTTTAGATTTGTGCTTTAGTAAATTACTTGATTACCTGCTCCTACAGCTTACATTACAGTTCAGACCATGTACAAAGAATCAAACTTTGACACAAGCAATCATTTTATTTCAAAAGTGAATTGCTATGTACAGTACGTAAAAAAAAAATCATGAGCTCAGTCCTAAATCATTTCTTGTCTTTTTGCTTTTTCGGTTCATCTCATACAGTCCTGTTAAACACAACAGGAGGAACCGCACACTGTCTGAGCACTCCTGTACAGCATTCATAGGAGAACAAATAAAAAGATACAGCATCACATCATCACCATCATCATCATCATCATCATCATCATAAATACCAAACCTACACCAGTAGGCATCATTTCAGTCTTAAAACACACACAATAAATGAGTCTTCTAATCCCTGTGTGTGAGAGTGTCTTCCAGGTATATCATATTACAATTACTGATTCACTGATTTTTTGCCGACTAAACACTGCCCCCTGCTGGACCAATGTAGGAACTGGCACATCTCCACACTTCAACTTGGATCTGTACATTTGACCCCAACAGTGGTCCACATTAGATAGTTGGGAGGTTCAGCACGATCAAACATTGAAGGATATCTGATGTGCAATTCATAAGCAGGAGCTTGTAGAATTATCTGTATTTGATTGATATCTGAGACTTTCATTCATAAATAGATTACCGATCTGAAAAGGTAAGGAAGAACAAAAGCTGGAAAAGTTAAAAAATATGATGTTGGAGCTGATGTTGGAAAGTGAAACAATTTTCTGAAACGCTGCAGTTGCATTGCTGTTGGCTGAAATGATTGTATAGCTCTGAGAGTTGGCTACAACACTCTCAGGTCCATGTACAATAAAATATTTAACATATAGTAAAACCAATGTACTATCCCATAAAAACAAACAACTGAATTTAATTCCCTCAAAGAATTACAAATTCAAAACACAAAACATGACAATCTGTGTCGCAGGGCTGTGGTCTACATGTCTTTGGGGTCACTTGGGAAGTTTTTACCTGAAAAAAAGAGAGGACAACAGATTTCTCTGTCTGCTGAGTATCATTATGGCCATCTACAGACACAAGTAACCTTCACTGCATTCTGTCTGTATCCTGCATTTTGCATGTTTGACTCATTTTTACCATTACAGTAGTAGTTGTAAAGCAATATTTCACTTGTTATCACATTTACAACCACATACATAAACCATTTTAACATCTTTGTTTTTTTTTTCTTTTTTTAAGACCAGTGTATAATCTCATAAATGAAATCCCAAGATCATGCAACATTAACATCAAGATTATCTTTTGAAAAATTTACCACTCCTGTTCATCTTGGGACAGTCAGTGGTTTTCTTTTGTATCGCATATAGTGGATCCAGATTGCAGAAGGCAGCATCACACTAAAGTATTACATTGAAAACTGAATAAAGTGAAATATTGCTTTGACTATATCAAAGAAAACACATCCCATTTATCCTCTCATTATGCTGTTTTTAGCCACATTTGGACACACAATATCAAATTTATTAGTCAAACAAAGCAACAACAGAGCAAAGTTTCTTTGTCTTCCTAATGTTTTTAACAACTCACAAAGCCCTCATATTGAAGTTGCTGCATTAGTACCGTAAATGTTTCATTTCTGATACATTTATTAATGCATGCCTAATACATTTTTAATGGGATTCAATGGGACTGCCTGATACATATTTAATGAGATTTTATGAACATGATTCACCCGGAATGAGCACTGACAGATTTTGATGAGCTTGGTGAAGAAATGTCCAAAATGTTTTGATATTCTGTGATCATAACAAATAAATAAGACAAAAAGCACATGAAATATTGATGACATTAAAAAAAAATGTAGGAATGTAAACACACACACACATACATACACACACACACACTCTCTCTCTCTTTCTCTCTCGGTCTTTCACTCACACATACATACAGACAAAACGTCTTTATATGAGCTATGTAAATTATTGTCTTATCTGCTACAGTGTGTGACAGCAGTAGTTTGAAACAACAGAATATCTGTGTTTCACTGGAGTAAAGCCAAACTCTGCAGCTCCTCATACACATGTAACTGTTTGTACCAAGCAGAAGAGATAGTCATCCATCTATTCTTTCTTCTTTTCCATGTAGTTCATCTCCTCCCTGTTGCTATTTAAACTTTTAGCACTGAGTGAAGAAGTCCAGATGGAGGAACAGAAGGAATTCTGTGCCTTAAATGGAGTCCACAGTGAGTGCAACACGTATAATAAGCGAGACCATCTCTTTTGTGTTCCTATTGCTCACATCACATACTCTTTTAGCTGCCTCTTCATTCACTTACACCCTCCAAGTGTTCATGTTGGAAAATTTCCACATCGTCTTTGCGATGCAAAGCCAAACCATACCACTATGAGTGGTGGGTGCAGATGGGGTCATTTTGGTGCCATTGGGTGTTGGGTCAGGTGCTATAGCTCGCTGTGGCGGACAGGAGGTTCTAGCTTGTGTGATAGGGCAGTGAGGACCTTGTCGAACTTCTCGTAACGTTCTGACTGGCTTCCCTCAGAGCCTCGACTGCCCCACAACAAACGCATCTGGAACTCTGTCTGGAAGATCTCATGTATCTCTGCTCGTTCCTGAAATCCTGTTGAGGAGAAAAAGAGTCTTAATAAGTGACAGTACCGTGATGTTAAATACAGCAAAACATACATTAACTGAAAAAACAAGTCAATAAAAAATATACAAAATGAAAAAAACAAACATATCAAATAAAAAAGTTGCTTTGCACATATATATCGTACCACTAAAAATTCAGAGTGACCATTCTGTGCGATGGTTCATTACACTATGCTTTCAAACTGTATCTCCTGGACTTTATGAAGTCTCTATAGAGCAGTGTAGGACACCTGAGGGACTTTCACTCACTGGTGCCTGCTGTGAAGTGCAGCAAAAAGCTTTGAAAAGGCATTCAAGTCATTTTCCACTATATTTGATAGGTGAAGCAGAGAGAGGTGAGCATCAGAAAGGTTGGATAACAGACTTTTAAGCTGAACTTAAGTTAAGATCAAGCATTCATGTGGAAATATTAATAATAAAACTGTTATAATGCTAAATTGGACATTTTGAATATTGTGGGTAATTTTGAGACAGCATTTTGCAGTTCTCATATGAGTTTCCTTGGTTCTGTATCAAGGAAACAGCACAAATACATGAAGCTGACTTTTACTAAATATGTGTGCACAATTTCTCTGTTCAGTGTCACTAAATCCAAAATATCACCAAACAACTAAAGTTATGATGGGTTTTACTCTAAATCCTCCTAAACCTTTAAATCCTTTCTTCCTTAAGGTCACCTAAATGATCGATTAACTAAATGAAAAATTGCTTTCAACCATAAAATCTGAACATTTTTTTTTTTACCTCATGTACAAGGTAAGTATCCCAGCTTTGACTTATAGAGGTGTTGATAAAAAGAGTAAGCTGAGGTCAAGCTGATCAATAGCAAACTGAATAAAACTGAAAACAGAGATGTGAACTGATAGCTATTGACAAGACTGTTCAATAAAGCAGTAATGACCTCAAACTGAGAACCAATAGGGAGGTTTTAAGGATCAATACAGTAAACACAGTAACCACACAAACACATGATCATTACATCAAATCAGTGCTGTCGTAACACTGGCGCTGATCACATCCATCATTATTAACAGCAATACATTAACAGCATTAAACATAATACAATATTAGAATGAACAGGCTGTGGCGACGAAATGGCTCTTGAGTCAGAATCTGTAGGTGTCTATGGATAAAATATAACAACAAAACTGACTGTGTATGAGCATGAAGCTAAAAGTTAGAGGTATACTGTTAATAAAATATACTCTCCTTAAAAAAAATCTAGAATTTACAAAGGCACAAATAACACATATGTAACACTGATGTATTTTCTGTATAAAATGCTGCCTGGCCTTACCCTGCAGTTTGGTCTCAGAGTTTGTTCTGTAGATCTCTCCATGATGTGCGATGGTACGAGCAGACTCTAAGTGGTACATGACCACATCAACTCCCACCTCTGCACTCTCCCAGGGTTCCAGCCCCTCGCCAAGAGCCATGCCCCGCTCCAACAATGACAATACAGGAATGATGTGAGGGAAGGATGTGCTGGAGAGGATACTGGACTCTGGAAGTGAACAAGAGATTACTGGTGTAAGTAGGGATGAGCATTTTAATTTAATTCTCTGAAGTCGAACAATCAAGTCCATTTAAGGCAGTGGTTCCCAACCTTTTTTGGCTCGTGACCCCATTTTAACATCACACATTTCTGGTGACCCCAGACATTCAAAATAGAGACTTTTTTTTTTTTGCTAAAATGAATTTGTTTTTGATCACGTAATAGTTTGCTATACTATGTTGCAAATAAACATTAATTTTAGACAACATTTAGTCTATATAATGTATGTTATTATGGACAGAGGCAGAAAAGCCAGGTGTAGATTACTGCACAAAGTGAGTATTTTATTTTCCTTGGTCAGGATATGTACAGTCAGTCCAGCTTGGATTTACAAGGCTGACAATTAATACTGAACAAACAATAACTCAAACTATGAATTATGAAAGAGCTGCAGCATCTGAAACTGACCACAATGAACATTTGAAAGATAAACAGTACCACAGTGCTTCAGTTTCAGCTTCAGAGTTTGTCATGTCTTTTATGGATTGGGATTGTCTCTCTCAACTCACCATATATTTTTTATTATTTATTTATTTATTCTTTTATCAATTACTAGAAATTTCGGGCGACCCCATTTGAATTCCAGGCGACCCCACGTGGGGTCCCAACCCAACGGTTGAAAAACACTGATTTAAGATGATTAGTTGTGTCTTTATTGGTAACACATGCCCGTCACCCAAACAACCAAAAAAAATTTAATAAAAAAACCCTGACTAACCAAAACCAGTAACATTTAATTTTTAAAAACACTTTAAATTCATATAATCATGAACATGTACAGCACTGGGACAGAAACAGTAGAATAAACATTAGTTCCACTTCTCTATGAAGTAAACATAAATCTCCACCACCACAAATAAAAGAGTTGTGTGTAGTATCAATATTCAAACTCTCAGCAGGGGGAAGTCACATACCAGAACACACTCAGGACTACCAAAACCACCAGTGAATCATATCCAGAGACTGTATCACTCATTGAATTAAGTACAAAGATCACTGTTTACACATTACATGAAGATACATCACATTTTCTTCTTCAAACAAAAACAGTGACAGTTGGTGAAAATAACACAGTGTCTTATAATCTTCACATCCTGTATGATCTGAATAGTTTACATTATAGCTCTGTTAATGTTAATGTATGTAGAAAAGAGCCACAGTAAAACTAGAAATCGCCTCCATCATGCTTGGCATTACTTCATAGCTCTTTATCCTCTTGTGATAATTTGAGGCCATTTTTTAATATTTTAAAAAAGAAATACTACATATAGCCCCTTTAAAATAGATGTTGCCCAACCATTCATGGACTTCTTTGATGCTGCACACATACGACTACTGAGCTTAATCTGATTCTGATAGTGATGTGATGTTCTCGTATTGATGTTTGCTGTGTTACTGATTTGTGTATGTGTTTTGTAACAGAAAAAGTTTAATACAGAGATCAATAAAAAACACAAACTGCAGAGGATAATATTAAAAAAAAAAAAAAAAAGATGTTGAGTACGCTTAGGGTTTTGACTAATCAATATGCTGATTATTCCTGCACATCCCTAGTTGTACGCTCATACTCACACACATTTTCTCCTTCATGTACACGCATGCCCATTATGATATCTCACCTTTGCCATCATTCATATTCTTCATAAAAGGTTTGAGTTTCTTCTCATACAGAATAGCGCCCTCTGTATGTCTCTGGCGTAATGTCACCCACGTCTGCTCCAGGCGGGAAATCTGAAGTAATGAGAGAAGGCACAAAAGACCACCTTCAGTAATGTTACAACATTATAAAAAATGTACTACATTGAATAATAATCTGCACTTAATATTGTCTTTCCATGTAAAGTTCAATGACCATGTCCAAAACTTATTAAAATAATAAGTTCTCCATTCTCAGAGAAAATTTACAGTCTATACTAATGCAAATATTCTCTTGTAAAGATTATCTTTTTGGCACAAGATATTTCTTGCCTCAATAAAAATCCAGTTTAATCTCTTTTATGCTGATAGCTTCAGGTTTTCATATCATGTTTGTAGAAGCTGCAAACTAGATCATAACTGGAGCCAAAATGTTGCTAGTAGGTCTGTCGCACTAAATTCAGATTTTTTTGAGAAAATCCTAAATGCATCTGCATAGAGATCATTCTGCAGAGAAAACATCAAATATTACAGTGAACATGTTTTCTTATGGTGGAGGGGGGCTATATTATTTTGATAAAAATCTTGATGGAATCTTAGGTTTTTTGAGGTTGTGTTTTTTAAGCTGGTAAGAGACACTTTATCTCAGTCTTCTTCACCTGTGGCAGCTCCAGGGCTCTCATCACAGCAGCAAAGCCAAACATATTTCCCATGTTGTTTTTTAACTCGGCTGCTAATTGGATGGTCTTATGGAGCAGTGCTGCCCTTTCCTCTGTACTTCCTGTGCAGCCAAGCAGGTCCACAGCCATCATGATAGACATTGTGTAGAACCTGATGAAAAGGAATATACAAATCACGTAAAAATAAGACTAAATATTCGGTTTTAAAGCCAAGATGGAAATTCAATTAAAGTCTGTAAAATTCACAGTATGTTATTTCTGCCACCAGGGGTCTCTCAACCAAAACAATAATAAAAGGCATAATTTGATGACACTGAAGTAGCATGGGATTGAAGGAGACGATTTCACCAACACAGCCGACGCAAATCTGTTTATCTGAAGTGACACAAACCACATTTACAGACTATGTATAGACTTTTTACTCACATTAACTAAAGACGCCACCAGTAATATTATTAACCCATAAAGACCCAAACATCCACCGTTGACCAACACCATTTACTGATCTAAACTGTTTAATACCTGTTGATCCACTAATCCTATCAATACATGTAAATAATTGGTGTAAAATGCAGTTTGTCATCTTTTCATGGACATCAGATATGACCCATTTGGACGTTCAGACGCTCTGTAGTGAATGTGGAAACACCCCCATCTTCTACAACACTGATTCACCAGAAAAACTCATGGAGTTGGATCAATGACAGGGGATGGAGACACTGGGTTAATGTTCAGTTAATAAGAGATTTTGCTGAAAAAGTCACTTTATCTTCAGTTTTCTCTATTTCTGATATAATAACCTTTGAATTTACTGTAAGATTTTGTGAACATCTACATAATTTATAAATTAAGTACAGAAAAATACCTGTTTTTTACTGAAGAAATGCAAAATAAACAGAATAATATTATAATAAATGATGATAATCACTTAAGAAAGCGTAAATATAGAGAAAAATTCATTTGCGAACTGGCACAAAAGTCACACTGGGTCTATATTGGTTAAACAGGACATGACACTAGTGACAAGTGACAAAATAAAATGGGTCATTACATAGAATAAAATTACAAAGACAAATGTTACTTATTATAGATTTAATGAGCTGTACATTATTTTAATTATTTCTTACAATCATTTACACAACTGAAGAGTTAACTGAAGATTTGGAAAAACCCACTTCTAATAACATCTTGTTACACTGACTGAGCAATACTCAGTCAAGTTTAGGCATCCGGATGAAAGATGAGGAAGGGGGACGAGAAACATGTGGGAGGTTGAAAAAACAAAAAGAGGACAAAAACGATGAAAAGAGTACAAGAGGAATAGAAGAGCAGAGACAATCAATAGCTGAATTAATGAACAAGCTGCTGAATGATGTATTAAAGGAGACATGAGACAGTGATTGTACCTCTCTAGTAGGTCAAGTCTCAGCTGGTGTCCATGTGGCAGTGTTAGTAACTCCAACCCTGAAGACACTCCCATCATCCTTTGCATCTCTGAGGTTACGTTCAATATTCTTGCAACCTGCTCAAGAGAAAGGGGTAAAAACAGTCAGCTGCACGTGGTGTATCCAGGTACAAGTATATATATGCTCATGTTTTCTTCTGCATGGGTTGTATTTCCTGTCTGTGTTTGTGTATACCTTGCAGTCCACCATGGTGATGTGTTTAGCTGCAGTCCTTGCATCGACCTCTGCCAGCAGCTCTTTAACTCTCTTCAGCACGGACATCTCCAGTGGTTTATTCTCAGCTGGCATAAGGCAAGACTCATACCTGCACAGAGACAAATTACACCTGATAAGGAAATACTGAACTAAAGCAATCAAACTGAACAAATAAAAAAGTTAGAGGTGAAACGGTACAAGAACGTTGTAAGATCATCCAGTGGACGAATGTGGTCAAATAAGCAAGATAGCACAGATCAGATTGTGTTCCATAAGACCCAGTGTCTCAAAACAGATGTATATCTCAGTTGTCAAATCATATTAATGGATTCTGAAAGCCTTTGGACATTGAATTTTGATGTCTAACATCTCCCTTGACTGTAAAATAGGACAGTAACACATAGGAGTTGTTTCACTCTGCAGAAGGAGGTTAGTGCAGAGTTTGACAGGATGTTTCACATTCATCTGAAGGGCAGAAATTATTGTTTTCTCTGAGTTGGACAGCCAAAAAGCTCTAGTCATTTACATTTGACAATATTCTGCATATTTCACAGTGGGTTGTGAAGGCATTATTAATAAGGTAAATTAGGTTTTTCATAAAAAAAAAACAAACTCCAAATAAACCAGACACAAATTATTATACAGCGGAGAGCATTTCAAAATGACGTGACTGGAGGGGGACTTTTTATTATGACCACAACTCCCTCCTGAATGAAGGATATTGGTATTTTTGTGTTTATTGATGAAGTGGTTTGTCCATTAATGTGAGAGTTGGTGATTTGATCCCTGGCTCCATCAGTCCACATGTTAAAGTGTCCAAAACAAGACACTGAGCCTCAGGCTGCATCATGGTTTGAACAAACATGACCCTCAAATGAGTAACAGGACAAATAACAATAATATGACTCTTCTTGACTCACTCTATTAGAACACTAGTGAGATATATAGCAGATCCAATGGTCATCACATTTTCCAAGAAAAGACATTAGACTGATCACTAGATAATAAGAATAACCTGAGAATACCACATGTTCAAACATACATATTTTAAGGGTCTATTTTTGCATAATCCCAACACAAAACACTTTCATAGCTCCATCTCTGCTGCTAAATTGATATACCTGAGTTTTTTTTTTTTGTTTTTTTTTTTTTATTACAGTCCTGATCTGCTGTCCCTCCATGGATCAGTAAACCAAGTAAAATACAGTATCAACACTATGTCTGACCACAGCACAAATTCTGCCCTCAGGCTATTTCCCAAAGGATCATCAGCAGTTCACTCAAGTCTATTTTCCAGTCTCTACTCACTCATTGCCAAACCAACTGCCCGGTCAAAACTGCCTCACCTTTTTAGTTCTTTACGACAAAATGACAGTGGGTGTGTTGACCTTTGAATGCAACGATGCTGCATCATAATAAAACATGCTTCTGTTTAAAGACTAACAGTCAAGCTCAGTACAAATAGGTTTATCTGTCTTGGATTTCCCATATTATCAAACTAGCACAAAACATGGGAAAAGTTCAGAGTTGTAATCACAGATATGTGGAATGTGATTTTTATTTGTTAGAAGTGTCAAACACATAAAATAAGATCATGCAGAATTGATATCAACTGCTTTTAGTACATTTACAGACAGAAAAGTGTGCAACTATGAATTATTTAATTATTAAGAATTATAATATATTATTTTTCAGTAGTTTTCATTACAGTTTCAGTTTAGCTTTTCATTTCAGTTTAGTTACACTGAGTTCTAAGGGTAATTTTATTTTAACAAATTGTCTAGTTTGAAATTTGTTTTAATTTTTCAGATATTATGTAGAAAGTATTGATTTGTAGAAGCTGTTAAGGGGCAGGATGAAACAATGGAATCAAATATGATTTACAGCGTCTGTGTTTACTAACGGTCCCATATTGTGCAAAACCATTTTATTCTTGTAATAATTGAATCTTAAACACTGGGGAAAATACACTCAAAGCTGATTGTACTGTAAATCAATTTCATGTTAGTTCATGGCGCAATGCTCAAAGTAGGATTTATTTAGTTTTATTTTTTATAGTGTTCTTAATGCCATTTCAGTTAGTTTAGATATATATTTTTCCACTAGTTTTAACTTTAGTCTTAGTCTACAGTATTTAGTTTGAGCCTGATTAGTTCTCATGGTGTTAAACACACCTAATTTTTTCTCCTAATCCAAACATCTTTGCAAGAATCCACCAAACTATCAAAGCTTTGCTGACATTTTTGTACAATAGTTTGAGGGCCTCATCTTGTACTTTATGTGCTGGTTTGTGTCCTGTACCTGGATGGCCTGAAAGAAGAAGTTGTCTCCACCTGTGGGGCGCTGAATATCCCCTCTACTTCCTCTCTTGCTCCCTCCTTCCTCCCTTCTTCCACTCGCAATCGCTCCACGTAGCTCTTCGCTGGGGGTTTGGGGGGCCCAGCAGGACATGGTCTGAGGTCACAGTAGCTCCCTGCTGATTCTGAGGAATGTGACTGGTAGTTGGGATGATGGGCAGGTGAAGAGTGTGCCGAGTGAGAGGTATGTGCAGGATGCTCTGGTGGGTTGTTACTGGTCGATGGGCTGAGCTGAGGGTCACTGGAGCGACGCATCACAGGGGAGGGGGGGACAACAGCCAGCATCCGCCCACCTGAGTGACTTCTCTGTCTGGTTACTGATACAAAGACAGAAATGTCATTCAAAGGCTGTGTTTACAAATGTGAGGTGGGCAGTTTATGCGTTGAAGGTTGTGTGTCTTGGCACTTACTCGCACTATATGCAGGAGACAGCGGGGTTTCTCCCACAGGTGACAAGGGGCAACGATACTCCTGAATCTGGTCCATGCTCATTGCACAGTTCCGCATTGCGTCTTTATGATGGTGGATGGTCGACGGGCTGCAAACACAGCATTTTGAGGATGTTAAAATCTTTTGGGTCTGGATTATAAAGCTGTCAGTGTAGTGAAATGAACGTCACAAAGCTTTCAAGAGGTCACACTATGAGAGGAATGGTGCAGTTAAGGATGTGAATGCTAATTTATTACATGGTGAGATAAATGATCATATTGCAGAGGAAGACATTTTAGCTGGTGAGACCCTTCAGGATTCTGCTTAGTGATTAACATTTGATTTGTGTTACTTATGAATAAAAACATTTAGGACTGAGAAAGCAGGAGCAGATTAAGTACAATGAAGAGTACTATGTAAATTCATATAGAAGGATATCAAATAATGTTAGAGCTACAGTTGGCAGATATCAGAATATTAGAGCTGCAATTGATTAATCGACTCAAAGTGATAAAAAAAAAATCATTCAACCACAATTCTCCTGAATCAAAGCTTTGTTTCCTTAATTTCTCTCCTGTTAAACATTGGTTCCACTGTTGTGTTTCACACGGACGCTTATTGTGACGCACAAAGAAGCTTCAATTCAGGAAAACTGCAATAGAATATCTCCCTTCAATCAATTCGAGTCGATTAATCGAATCGGGACTTTTTGCATTGACGTCAAGCACCTAGTCGATTAATCGGTTGCAGCTCTACAGAATATGCAGAAATTCTGAAATATACAGCCTCGTAGTGCAGCTTTCTCCTCTCTGTCCTAAGTATACACTGCATTGAAAGATAGATGACAGGATTTCATTTCATGTTTTTATGGAAAAGAGGTGCCATTACAGCAGTCAATCACCCTTTCCTCTATTCCCATTGAAAAGACCCCTGATTGGCCAAAATTTTCTATCACACATAAGACGGCCCAGAGCAGGTTCAGAAGTTCTCCTCAGACTACTTGAATTAGAATATACTGAAAGGTTTTCATGGAATATTTGCACACTGCTGACAAGTTGAGCATATACCCACTAAAGCTTTAAATGGAAGAATTATTATTTTAGTACATTAAAACTTGACAAATGTACAACCATGTTCAACCCAAAAAACATTTTCCCTTGCATCTTTGGTTTCTAACTGTCACTATTAGAATGTTTCAGTCACTTACTCTAAAAACTTGTTTTCATACTCCCTGTGTGAAACAAAATATATTTATACTTTGTCTGCTCCTTCTTTGTGGATACTTATTTCTAACAGGAATTCAGTGCAGAAGTGAAAAAGTCATTTCATAACTTCACTGTGAGGGAACCTGAAGGAGTGCTGATGGGGTCTTTTATCGTGAGGGGACAGCAGGGACGTGTGAGGGATGTGCACTAATTTGGTGCTTAAAAACAACACTACTATCACACACACACAACCTGCACTGGGGCACAGGTTCCGGCTCTGGTTCTGGTGGTGCCACTGGTGTCTCAACTGGACTGGGGCTGTCTGAGCTGTCACTGATCATGTATATAACAGAAAGCAATTGAAATAACTAACAACAGTGAAGCAAAGATAGATATGAAAAAGACTGGAAAAACAAGTAGGCTTGATATAGTGATTTCTCAGTTACTAAATAGAGCAGCTGAAAGACACACTCACACATGACACACACTATTTTCTCCTGCCTCACCTGTGAGGTATCATCTTTTCAGTTGTCAGCCCATCAGTCATGGTGACACTCCGTCTCTTGATGTATGCTCCCCTCTGACTGGAAGGTGAGTAGGGTGAGCCTTGCTTACTATTGGAAAGGGCAAAGGTTGCCTCCAGGTAGCGCAGGGGGAGAGTCCTGCTGACCGGACAGTAAATGTGGACGCCGCTAGACTGGGAAACCAGTTTGCGCTGTCCCACGTAAAATCGCACAAGCTCCTGAACTGAGTCAAAACTGTCAGACTCCAACATATACTGCACCTGTGAAAGAACAGAAACTAGGGTTGATCACTGCACTCCTCATAGAGCTGAAAGTGTTACATAGAAAAAATATCTGTCAAACAACAAAGCCATAAGAGAGAAAATTTAACAAGGTCAAAGGGAACATATTTAGCTGTATGAAATCAGTAGCAGTGGTAAGAAGTGTGAAAAAAAGGAAAAAGGTACCTTTGTCTCACTGGATTTGACCAAAACTTTGCTGATCTTGAAGTGAAGCACCTCATTGTCCCATCTACAGGTTAGTACGTAGTCACCCACACTGGTCAGTGAATCACGCACCAGGAAATCTCCATTCCGCAAAACCAGAGTCTCTGATACCTGCGTGTTGATAAATGACCATTTGACTTCAATATTTCTTGTTAATGTTTCAAATGTTAAACACTAAAAGCAGATGAAGGGCTCTTACTTTACACAGCCAGAAGCATACATTGTTCACTGAGCTACAGTATGTGTGAACATTATGTTTCAGACACTCCTGCTGTAAAATAATGGAATTTAGTGAGTCATAATTATTTATAACAATGCCCAGGGACATTTTGTGTTGTTAAACAAACCCAACTGTCTCTCTCCATACCAAGCTATCTGCACTATATACTGTTTAAACTGGTAATGATGGATAAAATCCCAGCAACAATGGCTTGGGAAAACTTTCTGATGACACATTTGATTGAATTCACCACTAGAGTAAATATGAAACTTATTTTGAATTTATTGACACAACACCCAGTACAGAAAAGCAATCTCCCATTCATAGCCTTAGGCTGTGTGTTTTACTGATATCAAATGCCACAGTGTATCTCTGGTTTCTGTAGCTTTGTGAAAGGATTTCACAAATATCGCTCAGATGGTCACATTGGAGACACATCTTCAAATTGAATAGTATTCCTTAAAAAAAATACTGGCAAAGAGTGTGCAATACCTTACATTTGCTCAAAGCAAAAATATATTACATATGCCATGGAGCTCAGAGTAGGGTATGCTTCTTTATGTTGATGACCAGCAGGTGGCAGTATATACACAGATCAAAGCAAGGCCAGGATTCCCTCTTATCTCCCTAATTCTAACCATAAATTCACCACGATGACTTTTTGTGGCTCATGTTGTCCCATTTTAGACCTGGAAAAATTATTTTAAAAAGCCCCATAAATGGAGACGGACATGCTTTTGCTGTACATGCAAGGCTTCATATTATTTAGGAGACTTTGCATAAATAAATATAAAAGTAAGAAAACCAGTTAAAAGGGAAGGCTGGGATTTAAGAGCTTGTATAGTATCTGCCCACAGGGTATGTGCAAAATCTAGTCACTAAATATTGTTTTGGTGACCAAGGGGGCTCTGGGTTTCCCCAAGTTTACACTGGGGCAAATTCATGAATACATGAATAATTTATGTAAATTAAATGAGGAAAGCCTCACAGATGGTTGCCTTGAATTTACGTGTGTGCGTGTGTGTGTGTGTGTGTGTGTGTGTGTGTGTGTGTGTGTGTGTGAGACAGAAAACAGAGGTTGATCAAGAGACAGCGGCTGTGTCTATGAACAAGGACCCTCCACATGTGCCTGCAGCGTAGGAGGGGTTCAGGTCTGCTGTTGTGTATGTCTGTGGATCTGTGTTTTAGTCACCAGCTGTGAAATTCAATTGCATACACCAGCAATGCACGCAGCTGTCTGTTTGGCATGCTTTCCCTCCTTCCAAACGCTAAAGCAATTTAGTCTGAGCTGTGACAGATGATGGGATTCATTAATCAGTGTCATTCTGTTTGTAAAGTATTTAAACTGTGCTTTCAAAGTCAGAGATTTTGGCAGGGTAATCTCTTGATTCTTACTATTGGTTGAAAATCATGTTAAGACACATAGAAATATTATAATGTTAAAGTTTTTTGTTTTTTTAATAGATTTTTTCTCACTTATGCAGCAGACATGAGGAATGGATATGTAAATATAATAAACTCACAGCAGTAATTCATCTTCTTCACATTTTTTCTAATATATTCATATAATTTCGCTGCTTCATATACTGACATTACCAACTGAAAACACTGATCAAACCAGATCTGTAGCCATGTCTTTGGTATTCTGTGTTTATGAATGAGAACTGCATATTTTAACAATGTATAGGCTGAAAAATGGTGGTAAATAACTAAACTAAACAGAACTAAACACAAAGTTTGACTTGAAGCTTTTCATTCATGAACTGATATTACTGGAAGCAAAAAAGTTTTCACATTAAACATATAAAATTGTGGTCAGTCTTATTAAAACACAATATTATCTTTCTAAAATGTCTTATTGGATTGCTTATATTGACAGTACTGTCATCTCTTACTATACCAGACTGCACTTCTATGCATCACTACAATTTAGGACTGGCTTATCTGCACAGGACTGTATGTCGGCGTGTATACAAGTGTGCACACACTGCAATGTTGTACCTCAAAGTTTTATTGCTTTGGAAAGAATGTGTGTGCACCTATCTGCTCGTAACAGTCCATTCAGGACTCCTAATGTAACTGCTAAGATGATGCACTATAGTGTGTGCTGTGTATAGGTTTTACAGTGGACTTTATAGAGTGTGTGTTTGTATGTTTGTGTACCTCTCTGGGTATGTGTCCATGGTACCAGCCATGGCTCCTGATGTCAGCAGGACTCAGTTTCAGCTCCTCTTCCAGCTCTTTTCTGAGTTTCTCAGGGGGAGACTCTAGCAGGTACTTCTCCTTGGAGAACTGCACAGAGCAAACAAAAGAAAAACAAGCAGAGGACAGTTTACACACTGGACTCATTAAATGTAGTTAGCGCAGTAAAAATAAACTTAGTTTGGATGCACATACTATATATAACTTCTACTAATTCAGGTAAATCCCATAGCGATTAAGAGCTCATTTTAAAGCGATATCTGATACGCAAAATCTTTTTTAACAATATTAGGGAGCAAAATGATGCTATAAATATGTAGTAGACCACCAGAGTGAAGTAACATAACACAGAATATGTATGTGCAATTTTACATCATAGTATGTGTAATTTAGATGGTCCTTGTGAAAGAACACACCTGTGTTACAGAAGGCAACACTGCAGGGAAGCACTGCTGTTCTCTGCTCTACACAAGTACATACACACTCACTCTTCCACACAAACAACCATACACTCATACTGAAGAAGCAATCCAATCGACCCTGACCTGATTACTAAGGGCCAGAAATCATTGTGGTAATCTCTTATTGTTGCAATGCACTGTGGAGACTGAGCTTTAGCTTTGGAGTGTGGTCAATGCATAATAATACTAAATACACACAAGCACACACTCACAATCCAAACATACGCAATGTCAGACTTCCTATTTCAGATTTAAAGAGTGCATATTTCAGTTTGAGAAGACTGAAGGGGAATCTAGTTGGTGAGAAATAAAAATTCCACTCTTTATTTCCATGGTTTTTCAAACAAATATTAACAGGATAAAGTGTCTAAAGTGCTTGATTTGTCTTTTCCTTTATGTCACGCAATTTATGAAGCATTCAACACACAACAGACTCCTAAACACAGTTATGTGTTCAAGAATCTGCTTCAAACCAACAGAAGTATGGAAAGAGAAAGAGGAAATCCCCCATGGAGACCTGGCTTTATTATGAAGACACCACAAAAACTGTTGATTGTGGAAAGATTGAGATCAGCTAGATGATCCTAGATGAGGCAAATAGGAGGAGTGCATACACCAATACATGCACGCACAACACAAAGTTTTGCATGAATACACACAAAACACAGAAAATCCACCCAGGAATAAACAGTGAAAGGAAATCATCTCACCTCTGCCAATATGAAGAGAAATGAGGCTGTAGACCAAAATAAACAGTAAACAGAGTTGTCGCTAAGGCTGGCCTGTCATTCCTCCTAATATTTTCCCCTTCATCTCTTCCTGTCTGTGTTCACCCACTTTCTTTCACTTTTTTCCCTCTTGCCTGCTGTTCATCTTCCTTTTCCCACCGTTTTCATCTTTCAAATACATAACGTTGCAGGAAGTTGGCAGAGACAGCCTGAGTAAGGATGGGAAACGGTGTTGGTCTGTGTGTGTGGACTGGGTCTGACTTCCCAGCATGAGTATGCGTGATATGAGGAGACTACATGAGCCAAACAATCGATCTTATCATCTCTAGGTCACTGCAAGATGAAATTATTAACTTCCTCCCCTCCTCACACTTCTCTGCTTCTCTTCTTTCTCTTTTTTCCAATCCTCAAGGGAAGATGAGGGGATATCGCCTTGGAGGCTTATTCTCCCAGATTAGATTTGAGGTGTATGCGTGTGTGTGTGTGTGTGTGTGTGTGTGAAGGGGAGAAGAGGCCAGTAAAAGAGCAGTGGGGTCAAGTGTGCAGTTATTGCTTTTCCTTGTCTCTATGGAAACCCAGGAGAGGCCCACCATTGAACTGATGCACAACAATGAACTTGGTGTGTATATATATATATATATATGTGTGTGTATTTATATATATGAAGGTTATGGGGCAAATTGAAATGTCAGCAGGGCTCTATTTATGATACGGTTCATGAAACCGGCTGACATAAAAAAAAATACATGTTGACAGTCAAACAGAAAACAGGCAATAAACAAGTGATGGGAAAAGCGATGTGAACATGATCTAATTTATCATTCAAACAGAAGAGGCGAGGGTCCACAGTAGAAACATCCACAGTCTAAGGTTGTAGTCTTGTACCCCATTTCATGATTTCTACTTTCACATATTTAAAATTATGATTAGAGTATTTGGAATAAAGAATTCAGAATATGCCAAAGATGCCAATGTATCGAATTGCAGAAATATAAAGTAAATTTATTTACACCATTGGCCGGGTGATTTATGTGACCACTAGAGGGAGTAGTGAGTCACTCTGCTGGTCTCCCAAGGTGGGGAGAATGCCATGGGTCTTTGAGCAAAGTATCAGAAAATGACATGATGGGATGAGAACCACTAAAAAACAACTTGGAAAGAAAATGACCACGTGATTAAAGTTAGCAGCACTTGTTTTCACCACTGGACACAGCTGTAAATTAAAAGAATGGAGTTTGATGCTGAACTATCAGCTTTTCTTGATTATGAGGCTCATGAAGGTATGAAGTGATTAGTATCCAATATTATGATCTTTGCAAAATCCTGTGTTCATCCACAGTTCAGACTAAACAGTGACAGTTCTGACCTTGATTGAATGATTCCAAGCAGATCTTTAGTGCAGCTATTGATAACACAAACCATACAGAAAACAGAGGTGATCTGTGGTTTTATTACCTCCGCCGAGGAGGTTATGTTTTTGCTGGCGTTGGTTTGTCTGTCTGTCTGTCCGTGTGCAAGATAACTCAAAAAGTTATGGACGGATTTGGATGAAAATTTCAGGAAATGTTGATACTGGCACAAGGAATAAATGATTAAATTTTGGTGGTGATTGGGGGGGGGACTGATCTGCCTTGGCGGAGGTCTGCGCTCTGCAAGTGCTTTTCTAGCTGTGGCTGTTTTCTGTCTATAACTGGAGCTAAGCTAATAGAGCTATAATGTAAACTATCAGACATTTAAGACATTTATATCATCACTGACTGTCAAAAAAAAAATGCTATGAGTTCTTGTTGATTCTGTATCTACCTTATTATCACCTTCCGAAAATAAAAGCCTTAGTCATTTTTTTAAAACAAAAATTAATTTTGCTTAAATACTCAGTACTTATCTAAATATTCATCCAATACTCAATTTGTGTTAAGTTTCTTGTGTTTCCTGAGAAATCTGGAAAAAATGACAGAAAATTATTTCAGGAAGGTGACGATATGCATCTTGATTACACCATAATACACATGTTGGTAAATAATGAGCTTTATACTTTTTTCTTTTTTCAGTAGGTTATTTATGTAGGACACCTTAAAGTGGGATATTACATCATAAAACAGACAAAAGGAAGATAAGAAAGTCTGATCTGAGCAACATGGTAAACTAAAATGATGGACTCATTTTAAGGTAACAAAAATGTTTAACTTTCAGGTGACTATATGAAAATAAAACTACAACTATGGATATTCTAATCCATTTCTGTAATCAGGTCCTCCTAAATCATGGTAAAACTGGGCATTCATGAGTGGTTAAATTTAACTTCATGTCCATGTCTTCAGTATCCTTCATATTTCCCGATTGAAGTTGATTAAATAAAACTTGTCTTTTTAAATATTTATTTTTTTCTGACTCAAGATCTGGATTTAAGTGTGGAAACAGTTCCTGTGTTCCTAATTAGTTTTGCTCAATCCAAACATAACTATAGAGCCTGTCTTGCTGTGGAGGTAGACACACTCTTCTTGTGTAAAGAATTGAGTTATAAAAAGAAGCAACAGAATAGAGAGGAATAGGACAGAAAGGTCTATTCAGAAAAAAATGTAAAGGCTGATGACAAAAGGAGATGATACAATGGGACAGTCTCCAACGGAGGATATGTAGCTTACAAAAACCAATGTAATAAAACGAGTATTGTTATATTTTCAAGGTCTTGGTTACCATAGCAATATTTTATTATGTTCATAGTGCTGTTGATGTGCAAAGAAGACGATGGCCTTCCATTTTCCATCAAGTTCAGGTGAAAATGCCTATTTGCTTTCTACCTTTACTATTACTATCACTAAGACTGTGTGACTACAAAATCCTGATTGAGCTTTTTTATATCCAGAAAAGCATGCACATGATAAAGTATCCCATTTACTGTAAATGCTATGAATAAAGTTTACGGCAAATATAAAATGATTGTCAGATGATATATATGATCATATTGCACAGCCCTGGCTATCAGTATTAAAACTATTACAGTGTCCATGTTTATTATTATCTCTTTTATTATCTTTTTTCACTGCTACTGTGGGACTAACAAAACCTTTATACATTTGCTATAAAATAAATGTTTCTCACTTGGTCACATACCTCTTACGTTACCTTGTTATGAAGGGAGAGCAAGTTTATTTCTTAGGGTTTTATCTAATTTGCAACTCTGTAATGTGTACTTTCTTATGTTAAATATCAGTATACAAGTACATAATCATATTGCATCTGATAATTGACCAGAAATTGGACAATAAAGTGAAAACAACATTCATTCAGGGTTGTAAAGACTGGTCATAACCCAGAGACCTGCAGATTTATGAACCACCACAGACAGACAGACTGATAGAACAACAAACATATATCAAAACAAGACGGCAGACATCCAGGATGGCACAGAGACAGACAGACGGACAACAGAAACTCATTAAAGTAAAAAGAGGGGCAGACATGCAGGAAGACAGGTAGCCCATTAGCCGATGAGAGAGTTTAGGCAATTTAGCAGCTGATGCAGTACTTTGTTTCCCCAGGGGGGTGAGGAGAGGGAAAGTGATTGGTGAGTATGTGTGTGTGTCAGTGCGTGTGCATCCATGTGCTGGATGTGTGTGCACATTCATCCATGTGGGCGTGAGTGCACGTTCTACATGGGTGGTGTTATAAATGGATGGGGCTCTATTTTTGGTGAGAACACAGTTGCAAAGAAAAAGCCACCAGGTCGGTCAGGATAAGATCTAAATGCAGGTGGAAATATAAAAATAAATAATAGGAATAAGGAATCCTGCATGGGACCATAACAAGGTACAGGGTTCAGAAATGTGTGTGCATGTGTGAATATATGCTATAGATAACAGCACAGTGTGATCCATCACCTAATTTACACTAACATGCATTTGATCGTGTTTCCTCACAGAAAGCCAATTAGACAGTTTCATCCCATGACATCATCACATCCTGCCTGGGTGAAAATTGGCACTACTATCACTCAACATCAGTAGAAGGAAAGAAAAAAAATGGAACACCTAAAATGAAAATAAATGAAAGGGATGATAATGGGCAGAAATACAAAATATATGCACATATTTATACATATATTACGCACACACACACCCCCTCAGTTACACAATTTCTGCTGTGTGTCTGATAATGCAGGGTTGAGTTTAGTGCTGTTGTCTGTTCTACATTGAATTAATTAGTAATTTGTTTATTTCTGTGTGAACTTTGCTGTATTCTTCTTGAGCGGGGTGAGCACTTGAGACAAATTCATTTACAGGTAATTTACCAAAGTAATTGATTAATTGTTTAGTGTATAACCAGTCAAAAGGAATCTATAACACTATGCAGATATTAACATGATTTTCAGATTACTTGTTCAGTCCAATACACAGACACATTTATTACAGCATATAAAAATGGAACTGCAGAATATTTTGTGCATTTTTCTTTGCAAACAACTACCAAAACCATCACTACTACCAATTAAAGTCAACTAATTGATAGACTGTATGCATTAAGTAAAAAGAATAAACAGTCTCAGGTATTTACTATGCACATTTGGGGAAAGTGTTAACTCTGGCACAAATCACCATGATATTGTTGTTGTTGTTGTTACTACTGCTTCTTGGATTAGTTTTTTCACTAATTCTTGCAGACTGAGCTCAAATCCAAGCACCTTGAGCCATTTAAATGGATGCAACTAAAAACAAACAACTCCAAGTGGAAAAGAAGGCATGTGAAACGAAATGGAAGATAATTGCTGACAACTATAAAATCCTACAGCAGAAAAAAAAAAAAAAAAACTCTGGCTTTTACCAGCACGGATGAAATGTGGAGAGAGAAAAAAAAAAAAGAGGTAGACAACACATCCCACCAACAAAAGGGGCAAGGAATGCATTTAAATAGACTGGAGCACTTCAGATCTGGGCTCATGTCAGAGTGCACCTTCTTTCTTTTGCAGCTCGCGGGCTAGCCTCTAACCTCGTCGTCATGGTAACGCCCTAAGTGGTAGTGGCAGCGGGAGGTGGAAAAGGGCTGGGCTTGGGATGGGGAGGAGGAAGGGTCCCACCTCCTCCACAAACACACACACACACACACACACACACACACACACACACACACACACACACACACACACACACTGAGGTCAGGGGTCCGATCCTTAAAGAGCCCTCCTATCCCTTGATCTGCTCCATCGCTCCCCTTCACCTCTCCGCTCGCCTTCACCTCCATGTCTACTCTCTTTTGGGGAGATAGAGAACAGGATTATTGCGTACAGATCATTGAATCCTCCTATCTCATATTACACACCCCCACATACAGGCATCTACACATACTGAAAGGCCTGTGTGTACATTCGTGGCCAATATCACACCTCTCCAGACTGTTGTAATCCCTCTGTGCCCTCCAGCCTGATTTCCATTGTTATATTCTCACTGGTTCACACGGGTATACGACTCTTTTAGGTACATGTAAAGTGATATGAGCGTTAGAGGAGGTGATGCCAACATTAGTTTTTCAGTGGTGGGAATGGCATTGACTCAAAGCTAATAAAACTGCTTCTGAAATGATACAATGAAGAAAATTCACTTGCCAAATTGTATATTTTTGGACTGTGCACATATATTTGGGCTCAAATTTTTATTTATTTTTTTTTACAACAGAGCAAGAGAAAGGCATGTTTAACAGAATACCTTGGCAGATTAAAAATTACCCTCATCAACTGATATTTTCCTAGTAAATAAAACAGTGAAAATGGCCCTAAGTAATTAATTTTATGATATAAAACAAGATTAGAAAATCAGTTTGTTACAATTGAGGAAGAGATTGTGAAAGCCAATGACAAACTGCATTTTTCCTATGCAAAACAGTCAGTAATGCTAATGCTAATGTTGTTCTTTTATTTGTGGATCCCTATTTATTTGCTCTCCGGGTGCCTGACATGGCAGCAGTGTGTGGTGTGTTCCTGCATGTTCAGGTAGTGATGGGTTAAATGTAGAGGTTCAGTTTCAGTGTGTGTTGTACGTCCACATGTATAATGTATTGACAATTCTTCTTCTATCTGGCAAAGAGAAAGGTAAAATAGAGTGTATAGTCTTTTGCGGTGATTTGCACACACCCAGTAGTGTCGAATCTTCTTAAACCTACGTGGTTTCAGATTTAAGCCAACCTGAGTTCAACACTCCAGAATCTAACAAACTCAAACTTAGTTAAAAACGACTTGAAATTATCTTCACTCAAAGAATTGGGTTTCATTTTAACAAACCAAGTGTAAAAACCTACACCTTTTTGCTTTTCTTATAAATAGAGTCAAATGTAAGCAACAAAGGTTCTGATTTTAATGATGTGCACATAAGATAAAACATTACTTTTTAATTATGCATACTGAATTGATTATCTGTGTAATGACTGCCTGTATGTGGAGCAGATATAGAGTGTTTTTAATATGCTAAAAATAATTAATGAAATGAAAAGTGATTCATGCACATGGAAAAAAAAGGAGGAATTAGATCCAGAAGTGTCCGAAGCCCCCTGGGCCACACCAGCTCAGGCTATGAATCAAAGCATTGACTGAAAGTGAGAACAGTGTGAAAAAGCTATTTATAATTTTTTGCAGTGGTGTTTTTAGGCGGCAGTGTGCGCAAACACTTATCACCAACGGGATATACCACGCAGTCAGTAAAAAAAAACAAAAAAAAACAGCAACACTAAAAATAACAGTGCTGGTGTCTTACATGATCAGAGAGTATCAAAGAACCAACAAGTTTCTCAAACAGAGTGAGGGTGATGACTGGTAGAAAGACACAGAGGAGATGGAGACTATGAGACTCAAAATTCTGACCTTCTACTGTCATTAGGAATGAGTGTCTCCTAGAAAAAGCACACACACAAACATACACAGGCCATTCATCCCCGGAGGCAGCTGGATGCTGTATACATCCATCCTACTACGGAAATATTCGCGTGCACATGTATGGATGTGACTGGTGTGAGCCGTCAGTTGGTGTGGTGTCAGAGAAGAGACCTCCTGGATTGAGTGACAGCTGGTGCACAGGATATGACATGCAACGACACTCCCACTGAGACTGCAGGAAGCACAGTGGCGCTCTCCTTGCCTCCCTCTTTAAATTACACTCTTCCTCTACTCAACATTTATGCTTGCTGTCTCTGTATCATTTTAAAAAGGTCATACTCTCCATTATTTAGCGTTTCCCTCCCTACTCCACCATGCTGTCAATCACTTCAGTTTCATCTTTCTTTCTCAAGGACGCGTAAACACTTGAGTATAAAGAAATGACGAAAGACAGGATGCCAATTATTAAGTGGTATTCATATAGGTTTAGCCATCTTGTGTCCATCAGCAGTTACACGGGAAAACCAATGATGTCATTACAAACACATACTGTATATTGCACGAAAGTGGACAAAAGTATTGGGACAAATTCCCAATAACATTAGTCCAAAGATCTTTGTATTTTGTGATATTATTGTAATAAACATTTATTTTGTTTACACCATCATCTATGCTTATCAACTGCTTCATTTTTTTTCTTTTTTACTTAATTTTACTAATAGAAACTTTCACTAATTTTAATTGTTTTAAATGTTTCACAAGGTTTCTGAGATACTTGTCATGTCTGACCATAAATAAACATTTTAAGCAACCATCTGTAAGAGACATATCAGCCTATAAATCTGTAAGAAATCCTGATTTGACATTTATTATGATAATTATTGACAACTGACACCAATATTTTTATCATACTATTTCTTATCAGCAGGAATATGAAGCCCTATAAGCTGTGGGTGTGATTTGTCCCAATACGTTTGACCATGTAATGTATAAATAAGAAACTGTTAAACAGCTGCTCAAAGCCGGTCAAACAAAGCCTCAGTTCAGTATTCAATGAAAATAAAACTACAACTTCCAACAGTGTCAACAAAATACTAATTATGAACTCATGACTGAAAAAAAAAAACAAACATAAAATGCAATCTCTAAATTCTCTTTTAAAACTACTGTATAAACTTGGCTTAAAATATCAAGTAACCATCACTAGTATAACTGTTTTACTTCATGTCTTTTATATTTGTCTAATTTACTGGTAACAAAAGTCATAAAATCAGCTTCATCATGACTGTGTGAATGTTGTTTGATCAGGCTGATTGACAGTCCGTCAGTTATTTTCCCATTCTGATTATATTATAGCTGAACTGTGATTGATGCATAGTAGTCAACAATCACACCAAAATACATAAATACAGTGTATTATAAGAAAGAACCCAAATCTTTGGCAGAAAATACTGTGTTAATGTCAGCTCATAGTAAGAAGCTTATTAAGAAAATGCTATTTCAGGCTCTTTCACGTATTAATGCCTGTGTCTGCCTTTCTCTCTGTGGACCTAAAACTCTCACTGTCTCTCTGTGCGTCCTCGTCTGACTCTGCCATTCATATTTTAATGCGTCTCTTTCTATGATTCACTCCTTTCAAATGTTTTTGTCTGTGGCTCAAAGACCTACGGGAGCATTTCCTCTTCTCGTCTCCCTCATTCTAATCAACCTGGTGAGCAACATCTATCAATACTTTGATGAGAAAGCCTAGAAAATACACTAGTGTGTGTACATCCATGTACCCAAAGACGAACATCAACAATCAGCCACCCAAAGGCCTGAATGTCCTCTGTGTGTGTATGTGTCCACATGTGTCGCAGGGCTGCTAAGCTGTGGTTAGTCTAGGTTTGTATTTACCCATCATATCGACAGTCTTCTGAAATTACTTGTATCTTTGCAAGCTCATTTTTCGCGGTTCTTTGAAATCTGTTGCATATGGAGGGTTTGTACATCCCAGCAGTGTCACCGGCAGTGGGAACAAAAACAGAATAAGTGAACTAGACATCACAGGAACAAACACACACAAAGAAGTGTGTTTTTTATCCTCACAAACTTAATGTAATGAGACAGAGTAACTCCAATATATACATATAAATGCACAAGCTGTGGTGGTATACATACAAACACACACTCACTTCGACACACAAAGAGAGGGGGGCAAAGATTTTAATGATGTTTGACTGTGAAGTATGAGTCCTGACTGCATGCCTCTCCCTTGCTTCCTAACCCGTGTTTTTCCTGCTAAACGGGCCTATAGGCTACTCTCCATCACACACAAAAGAAAAGTGGAGCAAACATCCATTTCCCTAAAGCCTTCAGATACACACAAACATCCTATCAATACAAATCAGCACAAAACAACACACAAAAGTAACAAACATACAGAGATTACAGTGAAAGATGGACACACAATGAAGAAACACAATATTAACACACATATACAGAAATGGAGATGACAGAGTTCTATTCATTTATCTAAAGGTGCCGGTGATAATTTTTGTAATTAATGTGACAGAATGAGTGTTGATGTTAGCCAGAGTGCGATACAGATACTGATTAGCGATTACACAGATTCAATTAGACCTTTCTCTTGATGAAATTAGATAGCTTGGTTGAACCTAATTCAAGCCAAATTAGTTTAATAATTCTGCTAATGAGGCAGCAATGTAGCCCCACACATTAAGATGCAATTTTGCAGAAGCAGAAGTAATTGCACGTACAAATATAAAACAAACATGTGCACTCTTCTATTGGAAGGTCTAACCCAATGAGTGTTAATTACAGTGAAACTTCATCCTTTATTTGCCGTTTTCTGTATGACAAGTTATGTCTATAAATACAGAACAACATACAGAACTGTAAATTGCAGTTTCTTTATCCTATTTTCATGCTTTTACAAGCTGTTGTTGTTCCACTTCTAAATCAGAAATGTCCCGAGCTGGATAAAAGGACTTTTTGTTATGGAGTGCCTTCTCGGTGGAATAATTTACACAAGAGGAGTTATTTATTTAGTTGTAGTGTATGAAAGTTGTTTGTCTTGATTTTATTTATTGTTGTAATAACTTCTATGCTACTGTCCTAGCCAAGATACTCTTGGGAAATTGAGTTTGAGCTCAATGAGGATTTTACTTCATTGAATATAATGAGGATCTGGATAGAAACGATATGATAATAAAATAAGTGTCAGTTTAGGGTGGGGAGGTTTGTGGAAGCATTACAGACTATTTTTACCTTGTGGCTGGCATAGCAATGGTATTGTTTTCACTCATGTCCGTGTGTATGTCCAATAGAACTCACAAGCTGATGAATCAAGTCTTTGTGAAACATGGTAGGTTTATTGATTGAGAGAATATCTACAAATGACAAGATGTTGGACTACAGACCCACATTCAGCAGAGTCAAGTCTCTGCAGTCTTGTACTTTCAACAAAAAGAGACTGAAAGCAAAAAACATCCAGATTCTGCCCCTTTTCTATGGATCTGCTCCAAAATGTCTGGGCTCCTCCATGGCCCATGTCCTATCCTTCCACTAAAATTCACAAAAATCTGCGCAGTTTTTACATCGTCCCGTTGATGGACAAGTCCACAAACAGACAATGGGTTAAGTAATTGTGCTATTTCTTAAAAGATAAGTAGCTAAATTAGTAAAACTTTAACATACTAAATAAGGAAGTGAGAGTGGAATGTGAAGGAGAAACAGCAACACCGAAAACCATTGACGATAAGCGCCCGCATTCAGTGGATGAACTGTACACCTGCATGAATTTGATTGCACATTATCAGTCAGCTAATAGCCACACAGCTGGTGAATGTTACTGTGAAACATACATAAGTGAAACAGCTGAGGCCAATCAGCAAATGGAATTGTAACTTCAGCGCTCTGCCTGAACTAATGCTACACAAGCTGATTCATTATCTTTGTTGGATTTTTAGAAATTGGCTGACAATTTGCACGATATTTGGATTGAAACAGCATGTGATGAATAGATACGATGGAGAACGACAGTGATAAAAAAATAAAACCCTAATTATATCTATAATAGTATGGAAAGACTTTGACGACTATGCAAATAGATATGTACACATTAGACGAGCACACATTCACATCACACTCTTTTAATGTCGACTCAGCAATGCCACACCTATGGATGCTGTTACTATGGTAACCCTATACTCTGCATGCCCCAGCTGGTGTATCCCTGAGGATAAAAATGTATGGGAGCATGTGTCTGTGTGTGTGTGTGAGAGAGAGGTTAATATGCCCCATGTGTGCTTTGCTCTGTCATGTGCAGTGGTGTGTATTGAAGAGGAAAACATGTCTGGTTGGGAGCAGTTATGGTATCCAATTGTGTGTATGTCTGTGTGTGTGTTTTTTATCTTATTGTGTGGTTATTTCATGTCATCAATTTCTTTCTTCTTTTCTGGACATTGGTTTGTGCAGCTGTTCATCCGTGACTGAAGACCACTTCAATACACAGGTCAAAGATGATACACAGACAAGATGAAAAAGAAATGTCACAAGACCCTACAAATCAGCTAACCTGCCAATAACTTACACCTAATTCTTAACTAATCCAATTAAATAAATGTTAATAGTAGAACCACAACAATAGCTGTAGTAAACAAACACCTCAGCCCACTCAATCTCACTGCAACTGTTTTCTCACAATGACTCATGCTTCAAATTTACTCACATTACACTGTATTCACTATGGCTGAGTGGTTTCTGTTTCCACTTCTCAGCTTTCTTGACATTTCACACACAAAAAGAACATGAAGTCATCCCATAACAAAAGATGATCCACTTCAATTACGTGACACAAAGGTTCTGATTCAACCTTGTGGCATTAAGTTCTGCTGTGTCGTTTGTTTCACATGTTAAATGAGCTGTAGAATGAGAATAGAAGCTGCATATACACAAAACACCAAGGATGCAGTTGTCGATAATATACAACAAAAATAAAGAATATAATATATTAAAAGAATGCAGGGTCTGTCCTGAATGTGCAGATGCTGTCAATCATTACTGGACAATAAAACTCCAATAAAAAAAAAAAAAAAAAAAAAAAAAAAAAAAAGAGTAGCTGTTCAATCACTGCATTACTGCCTACTTTTTGGCACTTCTCATACTTCACCTCTTCACTGCAGTGTAATTTATAGCCCGCTTGAAAGTATACACACACACACACACACACACACACACACACACACACATGACTCATCATAAGGGTTCGCTTCACTTCACTATATTTTTCACCACTTTTCATCCGGCTTTACTTTGTCTCCACTAAACACAGCACCCTTTTCTGCACTTTTCTAATGACTTCTGCTCAGGATTTGGACATTTATTTTTGCAAGCTTTCTAACAAATGGTTACAAAACATCTTCTTGTTATCCAACAAAAGATGCCTGGGAGAAAAAAGAGATGAAAAAAGAAGTGAAGGAAGGTCAATACTCATTCCAGCTTCCCAAGCAGCATTACTTCTGAGCTGTCAATCTGCCCTCACACTCTCCTTCTTCGTATGTACTGTTACATTTTCTATTCCCCCTCGTTTATTCTTCTCCACCTTCTACTCAACATTTATCCTCTCTGTTCTGTGGAGTCACCTAAGCTGCTATTTCCATCTTTCCACTGATAGGTCATCTCTCACTCCATCCCTCCTCCTGCTCTTACCCGCCATATCTCAACCACAGATCATATCATTCCCCTCTCGGTGCACTCTCCACCAGTGATCCACCTAGTCAGTCTGTCAGCATGGGTGTGTGTGATTATGTGCGTCGATGTCAACTAACAGGAGAAACATCACTTTACTCCAGCAGCCAGACAGGAAAAGGAAGAAAAGCGGGGGGAGGGGGTGAGCAGGATGTTAAGACACAATGGATTAGGATGTCGATGATAGAGAACAGTAGAAATATAGGATAAAAAAGAAAGCTCAAATGATTATTCAGTTGAGTTGGTCACCATAAGTCAGTTATTAACCCTTTACAGGGCACTCACAGAAAAACTCTGAAATTCAAAATTTTAACCTTAGTGTGTTATTGGAGGACATGACAAGACTTTACTACTTTTGTGAAATTGTTCAAAATTTTCTATTTTCATGTAGAAAGTCAAGGTCAATGAAATTACCATATTTAGTTCCTTACCTGTAAGTAGCAAAAAAACAAAACAAAAAAATCCAAGAAGTAAATATAAAAAATACAACAAAAACACATATAAGGTGAAAGTAACATGTATTTTAGAACGTTAGAATATCACGTTTAGAACATTATGTAAAAATGTATTGTTTGATTCATGTATTAAGTTAGTGATAAAGACGTAAAAGCACTTGAGGGGTAGGATTAAATAAGTTTATACTTTTTCCTACTTTTTGACCATGCAAAATTCAGACTTGCATGTACTTAAAGATAGATTCTGTACATTTAAATGTTGTTTTGTTTTTGTCTTATTTTGCTTCATTTTGTTTCTTTGCATGTTCAAAATAAATAAACTGTAGCACCATAAGTGCTGACCCAGACACCTGTCAACATCCACATTATCCCTTTGAACATCATTCCCTACATTAGTACCATTACTTCATGGTACCTAACAAAGCAGGTACACTCACTGTTCATGCAGAGGTGGACCTTACAGACCCTGTAGACCACACTGTTGCCTCACTGTCCTCACTGGAACTGTTGTCACTTTTAAATAGTCAGTTGACAGATAAAGGGTTAACATAATCAGTGTTTCAGCACCATCGCCTCACAGCAAGACGGTCCTGGGTTCAAACCCAGTTCCGACCAGCTGGATCCTCTCTGTGTAAATATGTGGAGAAAATACCATGTGTCTGCATGGGTTGTTTCCAGGAGATCTGACTTCCTCCCACCATCCAAATACATGCACTTTAATAGGTGAATTGGTCATTCTAAATTGCCCATAGGTGTGAATGTGAGACTGAATGGTTGTTCGTCTCCATCTGTGTTCATCTGCATATGTCAGCCCTGCGATGAACTGGTGACACATTCAGGGTGTATCGCGATTAGCCTGACGGTAGCTGGGATGGACTCCAGCACCCCCACGACTGTCCAGAGGATTAAGCAGTTCAGAGAACGAATGACTGAACATAATTCAACACCATAAATAATACTGAAAGGCTGCTCCTGATGTAGCATCTTCTTGTTTTGTGCTTTTGGTCAATCAAAATAAGCAATTTATGAGATCTTACTACCCACTTCATTCACAGAGAATTACCCCATAACTTAGAAATTTTAATCAAATACTGCTATTATTAAAAAAAAAATCTCCATTGTTGTTTTTACAATTACTATTAATACATTTTAATTATTTGTCTCTGATTTGAGCTCCCTGCCTTGTCTTTTTGTCTTTAATTGAGACAGAACCTGTTAACAGGAATGACAACCCGGACCCAGCTGGGACAGCTGAAAGATGCTTTGGGCAGTTTATTCGCTGGGCTGTAAATACAAACCTAACCTTTCATTTTGGCAGCTCAAGGGGAGCAGCGTGTGATTAGTGGGACTGAGAGTTTCATGAATGTCAGCAAATTTGAGAAAGATCGCTTCAGAATATGACCTCATGATGACAAATATGTTAATTATGGTATGTTAAATCAGTGTCAACTCAAAATAACCAACACCTTTGCTCAGCTTGAGCTCATTTTTTCTTTAAGGAGACAGAAAATAGCTTCGTACAGGAAAATATACAATTCCCCCAAGGGCTATGCCACTCGCCGTCACCTTCTCTTCTCTGGGCTGAACCATTAATGGCTAATTTGCAGGCTTTTGGGGGTTAAAGGTCATCATACTGACGGATGGCAGGTCTACGGAGTCGTCAATACTAACCTTCTTTTAAACACACACGTGTACAGAGGAGCAGATTGGTGTTCATGAATTTATACATTTAATACAACCAATCACACACACGTCCAGACACACATGCACACCTCCATTCCTTACTCTGCCATTTAACTGCACGCCAGTACCATTACCATCCATACTAGTACCATCTATCTTGACAATGACAGGTGCGAAGGGAAAACCACAAACCCACAATGCAATTCTCCGATGCAGTTTAACAGGAAGAGGACGAAAAGGGAGGAAGCAGGAGCTGAAGGACAGGCAATAAAGAGAAAATATAAAAGGAGGGGGTTGGTGAGGATGGGCTGCAACTGGATAACATGAAAGTAGGAATATGTACCTGTCACTCATTTATGATTTTTAGTGGAATACAATTAATGTCCACTGCTAACCTTTCACATGTGTTTGCTTAATTAGAATTTTTTGGTACAAATTCAGTGAAAATTGCCACTATTGTCTGCCACATTTTTACTTCAAACTGAAAAGAGTTTACCAGTACATTAAATTACTTTTATTGAATTCTTTTTACTTCAGTTTTCCAGTAGGCTGGAGTTTTCTTACTATGGATACACACATATGGTGACACAGCATGTAATTAATTAATCAGTGATGACAGTAGAGGATTAATGAGCTTGGTTAAAAAACAGCCAAATGACAGGATGATGTAAGACAAATGCAGGTGCTCTTAGAATTACATGGCACACAGCCTTTAACGCATTTCTTTCTTTTCTTTTTTTTTTTTTTTTTTATAAATGTTTTATTTATTTTCATTGTGCATCTCCAAAAGTACAATACAAAAAAAGAAAGAAATTCACATTTTATGATATAAAATTTTGTGACACACAAAGTATAAACCCCACCCCCCCAGAACCAATGGCGATCCCCATCGTTTAATGCATTTCTATACATTTACTGTTCATACCACTTAATATGATAATTGTATAGGCTAGTTCTAGTTACAGGTATCTTTTAACAAAAGGATTTTAGGTCAGAGCTGTTAGAGCTGTGCATTGGTAAGAATCTGGGTACATACGCCATAATAAAAGGATTATGATTTGATACATTATTGTTAGGAAAACACCACCATTAACATAAAACTAAAAGGACTAAAATGTTTATGCATTGGCATCTTTTGTAGTCCCTGAACATGTAACATCATTGCACTACTTTGTCAAAATGTGGGGAAAAGTAAATTATTAAATAAAACTTAATTTAGCATTTTTAGGAATTGATACAGGATCATAAAACATAACATTGCTAGACTCAAGTGTATCAGTATTTTCCTACATCTACATTTGAAGGTATAATTTTTCATTAAACAACCGTCATTTACTGGCATGCAATCTATAACTCTTTTCGGGCAATTTAAAGCACACCAAAAATCTATTGTCGGTGTTCTCAAGTGGAAACTGAACACCTGTATTCTTACTGTCATCATTCTCCTGTTTTCTTCCTGTGCACAACAGTAAAATATGGGTTCATAGCTATGGTAACTTTAGTGATTCTGAGGTAATTTCAGAAACAGACGCAAATCTAAGAATCCCAGATGCAAAAGCTCACTCTAGATGAGAGGTCACATGGTAGAAATGCATCATGTACAAGTTTATCCATGTCTGCATTATGACATCATGCTTCTTCCTGTGTCAGTACACACACACACACACACACACACACACACACACACACACACACACGCGCACACACACCAGTTTTGCCAAGTCACAGTACAAACAATGACCTATTGACTGGCCTTGGAACTTGACACACAAACACACCTCATGCACAGGAATAGATGATGATGATGCAGCTGAAGATGCAACTGTAGAGGGCGGACGTAGGAGAAGGACTGAGTGGAAAATAGAAAAATAGGATATAAAGAGGAAATAGTATGGGCAATCTGATATGGGAAAGATGATGATAAACTGAAACAGGAATAAAGACAACAAAAAAGTTCCTTATAGAGGGAGAAACCAGGGAAAAGAGAGGAGAGAAAAGAGGAGTGGACATACATGATGAGATGGAAATCAGGAGCATTTTGAACCCATAAGCAGACTACAGCTGCATATCAATCAGTTTTATCGGCCCATTACAAGCACCCGTGCACACACACACTCCTCATCCACTTGTTTTTTTCCCCTCATCACCCCTGATCATGCAGGCTGGCAGAAAAATGCACACCCTACAGCTGTGATGCCATTGGCCAGCAATGATGTCATCTCTTCCTGGAGGCTGAGCATCGAGCTTTCCAATTGGCTGGCTGAAGCAGATAGTAGGAGAGCAGCGCTGATGTATCAATTCCATTCATACAGAGGCAGCAGCGGAGCATGTGTGTGTGTATGTGTGTGTTTGTTTGTGTGTGTTTGACCACTCCCCACTGAGGCATACAGGCAGAGCTATTAGGGCCGTGTCCATCATTCAGAGACAGACAGTACATGCTGTGACACTCCTAATGGACACTCTCTGCCACTCATGAACTCACATAGACACATTTTAAAATTTCACTCACGCTCGCACAAATGCACACTATCAAATATGCAAGTAATCAAGCATGCATACACACACACACACACACACACACACCCTTGCACACTAACAGCTGATGGGGGTTGGGAGGGTTGAGATGGGTGTTGTCTCCCTGTTGTTACCGGGCTGTTGTCATGGTGATGCCGATGGAGCCTTTACTGCTAGCTGGGACTCTCACTTTGTACTAAACTGCAGAGAAACGCACACACTCTCACACCTTTTCCACTGGTGCATGCACGTGCACCCCTTTCCAGAGTGACTGTGCCCTTGCTGTTAAACACAGAGTTCTGTAAAGGGAGACTCATTTCAAGTGTGTGGAAGTGTGTACATGTGTGTGAAGGTGTCAGTGTAAACACTCCCATGAGAGACACTAGACACATTTCTCCAAGAGATGCTTAAGGGAAATTAGCCCGTGATAGGCTGTTACAAAGTGCTGTGCATTTACTCTCCTTCTCTTTTCTGCTCTCCCCCTTAGACGAGTTACACTTCCCTCCTCCTCTCATCACCCACACCTCACACTTCTTACCTCTCTCTTTTTAAGACTATGATATCACTCCCATGTTTGCAATTACCAGACTAGCTGTTAGGATTTCTTCCAACATATCCACGTGTGAAAACAAGATGCAAAATAGCCCTCAACACTGCAGCTGCAAGTTTATATGAAGAACGTGTGCATGACAGACACAAATATCCAGAATGATTTGTTGTCAAGCAGTATAATCCACTTTGAGATTTCCTGATAAGAACATTATTGACTTTCTAGTTGATGTTTTTTGCTTGTGCTTTGTCCATTAGTCTTTTTTATCTGGATATTTCTATTGCTTTCTGATTACATAAAAGAGACATAGTGACCTATCTCCACATCCATCTCCCTCTGTCTCTCTGCTTAAACTGATCGTTTTTTGCTATAGCATCACAATTATGTATGAGTTATATGTTTCAGCACATGATTTGCGTGCCCACACTGCATGAAATTTATCTCATTACACTGATGTATTAATCCAATTTGATCTGAATTATGTCCAACAAAGATATCTAATATCATTCTATTAAATCTCTTTAATCTCTAATCAGTGTCTGGTTCATATTAACACCCTCATCCTCTTTCATTCATACCTAAAAATGTTATCAGCATCTTTATAAACTGGATCTGCCCTGTGTTAAACTAGTACATGATGCTAAATTAACAGAATGACTGATTAATGGAAATATACATATACACATATATATATATATACACACACACACACATATATATATATATATATATATATATATATATATATACACACACACACACACACACACATATATATATATATATATATATATATATATATTTATTTATTTATTTATTTATTTATTTATAAAAACACTAATTTTTAACATCACAGTAATACATTTAAATCAGGAAATCAGTAGGAAATCAGGAGTTTGTCTCGTCAGTTTTCATTTTGAGATTTTCTTAGACAATTCACTGACAAAGTGAATACATGTCAAGTTACTGGACATCCATCTAATAAGCTCTAATCAAAAGACGTATGCATGTATGTTCAGGCATGTGCATATATGTGTGAGAATGTGGGCATGTGCAGATGAGTGAAAGGGTGTTCATTGCCATTCTCAGCTGCTCTCTGCAAATCACCCAGAGACGCTTTAACAGCCCTGGGTTCTTTTCATACGGAAAATGATGCATTCAAGTCTCCACAGAGGTCCAGGGCCTTTTGTAACTCAAACACACTCTGCCCAGTGGGATTTATTAGAAATTAGAAAAATACTCAGCTCGAGAGTTGGGGAAAGCTTAACTCAAATAAAGTACATGGTCAACCTCCCTGACAAAGGATCTATCTAAAATGTAAGTAAAATGTGGTTTAAATGCACTAAATGCAGTTCATTCCTGTTATGTTCGGGTGCAATCCCACATTTAAAAGATTGTCAGGAAAAAATATACGTATTTAAATCCTTTATTTAACCTGGAAGGTTCCATTAAGATACCATATCACTTTTCTTTCCTTCTGAGTTTTCAGTTTCATATGTAAAATCCAAATGTTACATAAAAACAATTAACGAGAAATACTAAACGGATGAATAAGGAACAGATCAACATTATCCATACCACATACGCCTTAGAAGCAACATGTTTGCTTCCTGGTGGTTTGTTTCACATCTTTACAGCATTCAAAAATATACCACCATGGCATGATTTGGCTGAAATTTGGTTTAAAAAATTCTTATACCCCTACCCTTCATTGGATTAAATGAACAAATGACCATAAGAGCCATGTAGAGAAAAGAAAGCAGCTGCCTTCGACTGTGGCTCCTATGGGCCAATTAAAGCCAGAAGGCCTTATTTTTATATTAAACAATGGGAATTTAAAGCATGAGAGCAAAACTCCCTGTGGTGGAGGAGCTTATTGTAACATTTGGGAGAACTTATCAGCCATTGCCAATCCAATAGTCTGCCTTCTTTGAGGTCAGAATGGGTCAAAAGATGAAGGGAGAAAACAATTGCTAACCTCCTGCTCCAAATCCCTGCACTATGCCACACTCCCTCTCAGCTGTGTCTTTCCCAGCAAATGTGGAGTGTGTTTAAATGTGTGTGCACAGGGATAGGAGATAGCTCTAGTAAGAGTCTCTGTAGTAGAGAGAGTTCAGAGAACTGATTCACTCAACTACACACACAGTTTAGCTTTATATGTCACTTCTGAAAGTCTGACTAGACTATTCATCTTCCAACTCGAAATGGTGGAATTTGTGAATGAATGTTGAGGAGAGGAGAGGAGAGGAGAGGGTATAGTGTCAAATAAAACAGTGAAACCAGAGTAAATCACACTTTACGTACAAGCTTTATATAAATGTGTTAGAATTGACATTAAAAAGCAAAACGCAAAAATATGTAAATTATAAAATCTAATTACATTAATTCTTGTGTCTTTCTTTCATCTCCAGCGGCTTCTATTATCTTCACCTATGAACAGGAATTCTTTTAGAATAGGATAATCTCCTCTCTCCTAGACTTTGATTAAATGCACAGCAGCATATGCCACAGGTTTATGTTCCTGTGTAATTCTGCTTTAAAGCTCTGCTCCATCATGTCAGGAGAGAGAAAAGATGATTACATGAAGCACTGAGCTGGAAAGCTTTGCGATCCTGGCCTGCAGCTAAACGTTTTGTGATATGAAGAGACTGGTCTGGTTTGCATTTTTACTTGTTTGAATGGCGATCATGCTAAGTGCTTGAGTTTGCTGAACCATGCAGTGCCTGCAGACACATTTCTCCTACAAGGTGTCTTCACATAAAACTGGCCACATTCGCTCATTTTAAAGTAACTATACAAATGCTGTCATTAGCTGTGAGTTTTAAAGACTGCTAAACCTAATTTAGACCTGAGGTTATTTTAAATGTGCACAATTAACCTTCCAAACACACCCTCATTTGGAAAGAGGCTCAGTGAGCCATAAGTTAACACATGTGTTAATGCACACATTATCTCTATACAAATCCGAGCATGCTGTCTTCTGTGTGGAGAAGCTGCCAACCTGACAGAAGACTGAAGCACCACTTAAACGCTGGTGTTTTCTCTTGCCATCTAAGCCAATATGAAGATTCAAAAAGGTCACAATGTATCACAAAGACAAGGCACTGCCAAAGAGAGGGACAGCACGGTGGACTCTTGAAAGTGGTGTTCCAATAGAAGAAAACCCTCTAAAGACATCTTTGAGGTCACTTTAAGCTCCATCTGAGGTCAGGTGTTACATTCACAAAAGATAGTTTTGTCTATTTTACTTATAAATCCTCTTAAAGAAAGTGTTTAGGAGACAAGACAGTCAGAAGTGAAACTAAGAATATCTTACAATAGAATACACTAACAATGAATCTTACAGAACATTAGGCTTATTAGTTATAACAGCTATGAAGTTTTTCATTAGTTTTTACTTTTATTTCGTCTTTCAGTTTGGTTTTCAAGTTGACTTTAGTTTTAGTTAGTTCTAGAGGTGCACAAGTGCATGGAGGAATTAAACAGTTTGTGTTTCAGTGCTAGTTTTAAGACTTGTTTTAGGGTTACGCTAACTTGGTGTGATCTGTACAAGATGATAAAAAGGTAGGATAAATGCATGTCATCAAACACAATGAACAGCTCATTTCCTCTGCAATTCCGGTTTATTCTACTCTAATGGCACTTTTATTGTCAATTTTATCCTTATATTGGTAAAAAAAAAAATCCCTCCTAGTTTTGATATTAGTTTTAATTAAGCACAATAACTGTGATTTGATAATATCAGAGCGAGCTATTTCTCTGTTTCCAGTCTAAGATAACCTCCTGCTGACTGTAGACTGATTTTTAACACTAGGATGTGAGACAATTGTTGTTTGATTACACAGATTTTATTCTTCAGCCAATTCTCAAGTGTCTGTGTAACAATTTCACACATCTAAACGTGTATCATTAAGTATTAAAATGAACTAAATTGCAAGTTCTGATGATTTCATGTCATATACGATATACAGGGCAGAGAACAAAGAAATGTGAATGGAGGGTAAATTGTTAGAATGGACCGCAGCAAAGCTCACACAAATATAGTTGACAGACAAAAATCACACAAACACACACACACACACACACACACGCACACACACACACACACACACACACACACACAGACTTCTTCCTCATTACTGCCAAAAACATCACAGTGCTCTAATGAGGATATGGTCTCTGAAACAAGGCAATTTAAGCACACACACACCCACATGCACAGCTGCCCTTCACACTATGAGCCTGCAGGGTGTGACAGGCAGGCATGCCAAAAGAGGATTTGTGGTGAAAAGCTTTGGGGAGGAGGAGAGAAGAGGGCGAGAGGGAGAGAGATAGGAGGAGTGGAGAAGAGGGGATTACATGGTGAATATTTCAATACTAAAACATACCAATTGGCTTGGACTCCCTTTCTGGCTCGGACAGACAGATACACGCATAAAGGCATTAGCGTGGCCGTATCTTCCAACTAAACACTGACTAGACTGAGAGCGAGGGGTGATGGGCTAACGCTAATACAAAACCACTGGGACCCCTGGGGATCGGACTGACAAGCTGATTGCTGGTTAACCTACTGTGACCGACTGAGTGGACTAAAACCAACCAGGCTCTTCTTATTATGTAGAGACTACAGTATGTCATCCTATGAAAACAGAAATCCCACTAAGTTTCAAAAGGTACAAGAAGAAACTTTCATATATCTTTTTCACTAAAAAAATAAACTTAGACAAAAATGTACCGTCTGCGAGCTTTAAACAGTGAGTATTATGTGGAAGGCTCGGAAAGTCAGTGTGTTACAAGGTTCACTGTCTACCAGGACACATACATAAGGGACATGAATGCAATAAAGCTGGGCAGCTTAATATGTATGATGTATTGGCTGCAGAATTTCTTGGGAAAAAAAAACTCTTCAGCAGCATGTAATAAACAGGACGTCTTTGAAGATACAGTATGCAGCACAGGGACTTAACATTTCCAATAGTAATTTCTACAGAAAAACATTTTATCAGTACTGTATCATTCATTTTCAAAGTTTTAATTTTAACTAAAGGAAGTGTGGTATAATGGTATAATTTTAATCGCAACATCAACAGGAAAATGTCATTTGCAATCCAGACACGTCTATGTTTGTTTTATTTAATTTGCTTGATAAACTATAGAGCATAAGCAGTGAGTGATTAGCATGAATTGTTAGTTTTTTCTCTTTTCATGTTCTACAAAGGCTTTTTTCATTTAAGGGCTTTGTTTATTTGGGTGATTGAAGTCAGTAGCATCAAGGAGTTTTGGATGTATGAGTGGACAACATGCATGTATATGTTCTTTCATCCCATCTCTTTTTCTGAAAACCCTTTTATGCTACAAAACATAAAAACCAGATTTGCCAGAAATGAGGAGTAAAACACAGAGATACTGAGTCATTTTTGTAGCCTTGTTGTCCAGCACATAACTATTTTGTTTTTCTTTTCAGGATTATACTGAATGTTTTCTCCTCCTTGTAACTTGTAACAAATTTAGAATACTAGAAAAATATAGTTTGATCTTAAACTTTTTTGTTAACAAGAGGCACTAAGCCTTTCTAGGTTCAAACAGAAACTTATTTAACAGTGTTCACGTCTGGCCAGCAGAGAGGGGGCATGTTGCAAGGTTGGGGGTCGACAGTCGTGTTCCACATAGGCTGCAGGAACGCTAAAGGACAGAGGGACCGGCTGCTGGCTGGCACATGACGGCAGCTACATGCTGCTCAGGTCAGCAGGGAATGAGGCAACACAGTGGGAGTGGGAGAGGGAGGGAGGGAGGGGGATGGACAGAGAAGGAACTCACAGGCAGAATGGTGGGTTACAATGAAAAACAATCAAAATGCAACCAAGGAAGTAAATATATTTGCTTGTTTCTCTCAGTGTTTCCCTCTGTGTGTGTCTCTCTTTTCCTGTGTGTGTCATATAGTTGCTGTGGATGATGGAGCTTCACCACCGTGGGAGTCCACCGGGTAGATACAATGTCCCAGTTTCAGATCCACACTGGAAGCGCTGGGTATAATGCAAACATAATGGATAAGCTGCATGACTGTATGTGTGTGTGGTGTGTGAATGCATGTGTGAGTGTGTGTTCACGGTTAGCTTACTACAGTCTAGACCAGGGGATCAAGTGTAATCTCTCCACTGATACAGCTGATGAGCTGAGGTCACACACCAGCGTCGCTGGAACAACCGCAGTCAACTAATTCATCAACTGGTTTTAGACACTATTCATTTTATAGGATTTTTCCTAATTTATCTAAGTAAAAATATTACAACTCTATATAAACTGTAAGACTAAAGGTATATATCTATATATCAACATAGATATAGATATATATATGATTGCTAACAATTTCTCTAGTACCTATAGGTAGTAGAAGGTAGGTAGAAGAAAAAGTCTACATGAGCAAAATGGTCTAGTATCATTAGTGCTGGACACAGCAAACAGGTAAATTGTACTATGAGTCATTATTCTCACCGCATTTCCACCAGCACACACAATTTTTTGCATCTTATTTTAGATTATATGGAAATATGGAGTGTTTACATGATCAGAGCAAAAAAAAATACTGACCAGGCATTAATCCAGTCACTAATAATCTTAGTTACATTTTAAGATGAAGTATGAAGCAAATAAAAAACCCCACTGCACTGGTATATGTAATAAATCACTATCCCCTAGAGGCAATAGAAGCATCAATATGACGTTGAATATGAAGAAAAAGTAATGATTATGGCATCATTTGTCAAATACTGTGGGTTACATGGCATGGTATTGTGCTTGACAGGCTATCTTTAATTGAAATGGATTGCCAAGTCAATATTGTCTACAAACGGAACAGACAGACACTTTGTAAACAAACTGAAGTTGCTGAGAATTAGGTAATTATTTTTCTTTCACAACAAAAAGGCTCCCACTTAACTCTAACCATGCATCTGCAAATTAATTTACCCCTCACTCACACACTTACCCCTACCACAACCACCACAGAGCATGAACCTCACAACAGATTTAATTAAAACAACTTAATCACTCTGAGCTTCAAATCACTTCACTCTAAACAAAAGCAGATGTTTTTAACACATATAAAGAACAGAATTAACATTCTAAGAGAGACATTTATTTTCAGAAGAACAAAAACCAAGCAAAGTAAACCAGTATGAAGTGAATATCTCTGCTAGTTGTCACACAGACGAAATGTCCTGCTGCCAGTGAAAAGGTGGAACACACCAACAGCTCACATCAGGGTTACTGCCCTGAAACGTAGTCAAACCACACAAACACAAGTTTGCAGCGTAACAAAGTTAAGCCGTAATTACAGCAACAAACAACGTAGCAACATGAAGTGAAGCGAACAGAAAAAAAGAGAGAAGCAACAAGAGGAAGAAATATGAACATCTACAACTGATACACTTCAGTCCCCCACAGTATCATAGCCCCAGGCATGAACATATTTTGCTTCCCTGTAGTCTTCGATTTCCTATTCTTTGTCCTTTTTGTATATTCTTTAGTTTAATCATGTGAAGTTTTTGCCACTTTCCAGGTTTGGAAAAGTCTTAAAAGTTTTAAAAAACAAAGCTTGTCAGAAAAAAATTGATTATACTCATGCCCATGTGAATATAAGTCTCATAATTATACTTCCTGGAAAGGTGAAGCAAGCTTTTTTGGGAAAACCACATCAAATATCAATTGCAAAAGACAGAGAAACATACAAGTATACATGTAGAAAATATGCTGTAGCTTTCATTTTGTCCCAGGAATAACAGTTATTGGGTTTCAAGTGCCAAGCTAGAATTAGACCAAAGTTAAACCGATACTGAAGGATACTGGAAGCTCTACTCAACTATACCCTTCACACACTCTCTCTTGCTCTCATACACAAACATGCAAATAACAAATACGGTGTCTAGTTCTTCTCACACATACAAATCTCTACTTTTCTCACCACACCACTCTGTATCTTCCCATGCAGTGATTTCACACAGCCCATCTGACACCCAAGTATTGTACAGCATCTATGATATCATCAGTCTGCCTGCAACCAGGCAGGCTGACATTACCGGCTGCCGGGACAGGAGAGAAGCCAACAGCGAGCACACCTCCCACAAATACACACATGTATAGTTTATTGTGCCAAATATTAAGGATACTTGGAGGGGATATGATACTAAAACATACAGAGCACACATATGCCAGTTATGACATATCTTGCACAGTAACGACTTTAGGAAGCAAAGGGTGTGTGATTCTGCATCTCAACACATGCACACTCTAAAAACAAACACACATACATACATACAGAAGCACCCACTCACCTGAACCTGCATGAAGGATCCCCGGTAGAAGCAGCATGCTGCAGCCGACAGGGCACTCCACAGACTACACCTCTCCGTCATGGTGGGCACACACCTTCCTCTGCTACCTTTCCACAAACCTTTTCCTCCACTTCTTCTCCCACTTTCTCTCCTTCTCCTTCCTCCTCTTCTCTTCCTTGCCTCCTTGTCCTCCTCTGTCTTTCCACCCCACCCAGGGTGTCCGATCTAAACCTCAGACCCGGGGCTAAGCCTGACCCACCCCTGCCAGCCTCTTTGCCTGCCTCTGTCTGCCTAACAGCCCTTCAACATAGTGACACCACCACAAAAACCAGGCTAAAAGCTAACAGTACAGCTACAGCTTACAAGCATCTGCCAGCAACCACATCAGCTATTAGCTACAAGCGAGCTGCTAACAGCTGGGACTGATAACAGCTAGTGATATTACAGCTCCTGACATCTCCACTGCCTCTGCCCTGCACCGGCTTCTGTCGCTTCTGCTCTTGCTTCTCTCCCTCTCACTGCACTTGCTGCACTTCACGCGGCTGCTAGGGATTACCTCATTGCTTGCTGATGAAAGGAGTGTGGGTGGGGGGAGGGCGGACCAGAGGGAGAGAGGGTGGGAGGGAATGGATGGATGGAGGGAAGGAGGAGGAGGAGGAGGAAGAGGAGGGGGAGGAATGCTAGCAGGAACAAGCAGTGAGGAGTGCTGTCGAATTGCAGGCAGACCCCACCCACCCACCCAAAAAGCCCCCGCTAGTGCCGCGCTGAGACAATGCTGACATAGGGTGGGGGATAGGGAGGGCAGGAGTAAAACAGGGAGAAAGTGAGGACCAGAGGAGGCAGGGGGAAAGATAATTAAAAAAAAAAAAAAAAAGAGAGAGAGAGAGAGTAAAGAGAATGCAGATAGAGGAGGGAGGGAAAGAGGTGGAGGTTTGCACCCTCCCAAAGGAATCTAACCTTTCTTTTGCTCTGAAAGAAACCCAACAGGGGTGCCCCCTAACCCCCTAACCCCCACCTAACACACACAGACACACACATTCACACCTTTTCTTCCACCTACTCTACATTATGGCAAATGCAAACCATTAGAAAAGCAAAATACCTACAGAGAAATTGGTTCTTACAGTGAAATTCCCTTATACTTTTGTGTGTGCATGTGGCAGAAATAATGATACGTTTCTAAAAAGCCACACAGACTGCAGCTAGACAGCTCATTATAAGCTGAAACACACAGGCAGGTGTTTCAAGGATAACACACTATGATTTGTGTCCGTTCTCATACAGATACACACAAATACAAACACATACAGGTACATGCACGCATACCAGCAGGCGCCCATCGAGGTGGGGAGGGGCCCGGTCTCCAGAGGCTTGAGTGAGTGACATCACAGAGGACGCTTCACCATGGCAACACTATGAGAACATTGACAGCATCCAAAAATCTGACACTGCATTTAGTTGGGTCTGCACCACTGCAGGCAAGCATAAGAGAGAAATACAGCCAAGAAGGGAGAGAGATACACAACACTCCAGGATGCAGAAAATAATACTTTTTTTCCCCATTTTTAAAAATTTTGTCTCTGAGGTCATCTCTCCACCGCACAACATACACAGCATCTGATGACGCCAGTACTCACTTGGCTAAGATGCCTTTTGAATACATGCTAGTGGGTCACAAGCAGAAAGAGAAAATGGGCAGATTGATAAGGAGCAACAAGACACAGGATGGATTCATTAACCAAAGCATCTCTTCTTAATGTAATCTCAAATCACCCTGTGTGGGATTAGACAGATTATACAGTTGGGACACAAATAATCTCATAAGAGGGACCCTGTGCTTTCCTTCCCTCAATCCTCTGCAATTCCATGCCAAAACAATCCCAACATACCACACACTACATCTGGCTGATGCCCCACACACAAGCAGCCCAAAATGTATGTCGTATGAAAAACACATATGACAACATGATGGATGCAGAGAAAATACACATACTATAGGTCACAGCTGGGTCTTAAAATTGCCATCATTAAGGTTGTACTTCCCACTGTGACAGGCCATAATGAAAATGTATTATACTGTAAAGCCCAGAAGCCAAACACCAATCCATGAAATTATACATTTTACAATCTTCAATTTAGTTGTGACCATTTCTCCATGTATTCAGGTTTTGATATGAGACTAGGTTGCATATACTCCAACCCTATGATTTTTGTATTGTATGTTTGAAACTAAAGCACACACTGAGTTCCATCTTGTGTTTCCACATGTCATTCTGCATTCTCAGATGAAAATGCTTAAGTCAAACAGATATCAAAACAACTGCCGCTGGGAACTGCGATTTACAATAAAGCAACAGATTCACCATGAGAGAGTCACACCATGTTCTCTGACAATATTTGACACAAGGGGAAAAGAATAATGTTAACCATAAACATATATGCTACTGGTAATATATTCCATTTATTTACTGACTCATTAGATGTTTTACTAACTGTAGAGAAAGGTGTAATTTCTCATAATACTGCATATGCTGTCTATTATCTAGCTCATTCAATATCTTCAATGATACATTTATCGTGACACATATAGACTGTACTTTTTCATAGTCACATGTTGAAAATAAAATGACCTTGTCCTTACTAGAACTGCTCTACTTAAATGTCACCTCTGATGACTGCCTGGCTTATTTAGTTTTTTTTCTATTCCTTGTCATTACTTTGTTTTCACCATTCCTTCCCATTGAATTCATTCTATCCATTCATTTATTCCTTCTTAACAAATGCCTCTGACAGCAAAACTTGTATACAGGTACATCCTTCCTTATTTCATGTCCCTCAGCTCCCTCTCCCTGCTCTATCAAATACAACCTCTCCCCGACCCTTATCACCATGTTCCTTCCCTCATTTCTCCCTCCTTCTTATCCCAACCTCTCATCACTAACCTTCCCTCCTCCTTCAAACCTCCTCCTCTCTCTGAACCCCCCCCCCCCCCCTTTTCTTCTCCGTTTTACCCTTCTCCTCATGGCCATCCCTCTACCTTCCCCTCCTTCATCCACTGTCTTTCTATCTGTACATCTCCTCCCCTGCTTGGAGGCGGTCTTCAGTTAAATATTAATTAGTGAACCCCATCCCGCAGGCTGATAGGGAGCACAATGGAGAATCCCTGCATGTGCCTGCAAGCATCCCACTAATGAAAGAAGTGTGTGCTTGTGTGTTAGACACACACAGGGCGAAAGATGAATGGAGTGTGTATGTATGGTGATGAAGAGAGAGGCACATGTGTGTATGTGCATGCGTTTTAAGGATGAAAAGAGACACACTGCGGGCAGATCAAGATTACATGTGCACACATCATTATATATGTCTACGTGTGCACACACTTGTGCCTAAAAACAAAGACTGAGCTCCGCTGGGGGTTAGGGGGATGCAGCTAATGATCTATGTGTGTGTCTGATTGTGATCAGTGTGTTTTCACAGGGCGGACCCTTTTCACCAACTGGTTAATCCGTATCGAACCAGGAGATACGTGTTTCAAAGCCTTTTCACAACTCAGCCCCCATAATGATGCAAAGACAGAAAAAAGGCCTTCTACAAACGCCGGGACTGATTCTGTTCAGACGTGTTGAAAAATGTCATTATGGTGTGAAATAGTTCAATTAAAAATCAGCTTCCTGCTTTCATCGCATTAAAGTGACTGAATTTTAAACCAATGTGTTGCTGTGGCAACTAAACACATTCTTAGTGTAAATAAAATGGTTTGTAATACAGAGATCGATGTTTTACTGATTATTCTGTACCTCCTGGGTGTACTCCTCAGTAGCATGAGCACACTGATAACAGTGCTCGACCTTGAAAGGGATGGACAAGTAATAGAAACACTTCAGAATAAAACCTTGTAAATCCTAGTTTGGTGAAGCTGTTTGTTCAGACTCACTGGAAAATTATTCAAACCCTAGTAATTTATGAGGCTGCAGTTTGTGACTCAAGATGTATTTTAGTCAACATCTGTCTATTGCAGTTATATGTATTTGGCCACACTTATAGTATTTTCTGCCACTGTGTACAATTATAGTGCTTGCTCCTAATTCTAGTATTGACTGCTGTAAATCACAATTTTGACGGCAACTAGGCAGAATGAGTCATTTAAATCAGCACTGTGTGTCTGCTGGCAGTCAGCACTATGTATAGGGTAAATGAGTTTGATATAAAGAGGTCAGATGGCTGCTACTCATATTGCCTATGTGTCATCTGAAGCATTTGAAAAATCTCAAAAGTCACTGTGCTTTATGACTTTCCCACTGGCAGCAGGGTAATGTATTATGGTACACAGTGTTTTTGCTATTGCATATGTGTCTGGTCGTTTTATTGTAATGAGCAGGCCGCAACAAAATTTGCTGATTTTTCACAGTTAGGTTGGATTGGGCAGTGATCCAGGGTGAAAATCTGCAGGACTCAGTGGAACAGTATCAGCTTTTATTTAATCATGTGATAGATAATATCCATTTAACATAATTATGACTGTTTTCATAAAACATGGAAACCATTTGCCCCATCTCCCGCTCTGTCATGTCGTCTCAAGTGATGCTTACTTGCATTTTTTCACTTATTTAATGTCACCTAAAAGTAACATACAACTGTCATACACATAAGAGAAAGGTGAGGATGTAATAGAATAGAAAATGTCTGGACCCTTCTGCAGAAATCTGGAACTGCAAAGTCCACATGGCCCTGTAAATATGATTTAACCTTTCAAAAAGATCCTTTATACTATGCATTTTTACAATAATTTTAGCCCTGAAGTCACCCTAATAATTGCAATGACCCTTGATGTCAGTTTGTCACAGTACTGTTTGATACGTAGCATATGCATAGTGATTAAATGGTAAATGAGACTTTTCAGGGGTGTGTTTTCACAGTCTACACCCCGTCTCATTTACAGTGGCGCCACATTAATTCAATGTACTGTAATTGTCACACACATGCATGATCCCACAGGGTGTTGCCTTAATTTAATCAGGTGGCACAAAGACGCACACAGATTTTGGAAAGTCAAACCATCAGCATAATCAAGAATGCAGTAATGCACCGATACACAGCTGAGCCCCCTCAGACGTGCACACACATTTTTTTGAGTATGAGGCTCGTGCCAGACATATGTTAATAAACCTTGTATGAACAGACCCATTTCACCCCCAGCCCACTACCCCAATCTACCCCTCCCTTCAAACTAACCCCAAACCACTAAATAGGACAGGAGACAAAGCAGGGCTGGGCTGCAGGCAAAAACAAATGCACACAGTCATAGGGTCAGTAGTCAAACGTCAAACACATGTGTAAACCACTCAAATTTTCACAAGACACAAACCACTTAAAGCTGTATTTCACCTATTTCACCAAAATATGTCCTCTACACAATGAATTCTGATGAATATTTCATGATAAAGCCTAGCAGATAAACAGCTCATCCTGAATGTTTCGAGGCTTTATTTACTAGTTGGCATTTTTAAGTCAGATCACTTTTTCCTCAAAATCTCTGTTGCCGTCATTACATTTTTATTTATTTTTTTTCAGTTTGGGTTATGTGTAGAATCCTGTGTGAGTGCATGTATTAATTATGCGCCCACGAGTATATGCATGCACATGTTACGAGTCAAGTGAGGGGGGGGTCAGTGGCATGGTCTGTGCCATTATAACAGGGAACACTGAGGCCAACTCCTGATTTAAACATCAGCTGTCATAAATGTTTCAGAGAAATGGAGGGAGATGGAGGGATAGCTGGCAGCTTTGGGTGAGGAGGGTGGGGTGGTGGGTGACAGCAGGAGGGGCTGTCGTGGCAAGGATGAAAAAAACATCGGGTGCAGAAAGTGGTAGTTTGGGGTTAAAAGCCGTAAACAGCCACACATTTTAAGAGAATGGATATTGTTTAAGTAGTCAGTTCTGATAGAATTATTGACATATGAGATGTTTTAGGTCACGAGTTGTTTACCACTCAGATGCTAATAGCAGACAGCATATAATTAAAAAATTAGCCTTCATGTCATAACAATTTTGTTTACATCAGTAATGCCTATATATACAGAAATGATATATTCTGCTCTTCATACTTTTTTTCAACCATGCAAAATTCAGACTTGCAAGTACTTGAAGATAGATTCTGTTCATTTAAATGTTATTTTGTTTTTGTCTTATTTTGCTTCATTTTGTTACCTCCGCTAAGGAGGTTATGTTTTTGCCGGTGTTGGTTTGTCTGTCTGTCTGTTTGTCCATGTGCAAGATAACTCAAAAAGTTATGAATGGATTTGGATGAAAATTTCAGGAAATGTTGATACTGGCACAAGGAGCAAATGATTAAATTTTGGTGGAGATCGGGGGTGGGAGGGGTGCAGGGGCCCACTGATCTGCCTTGGCGGAGGTCTCCGAGTGCTTCTAGTTTTAATTTGTTTCTTTGCATGTTCTAAATAAATAAATAAATAAATACTACTTTCCTTTAAGAATCACTTATTTTGTTTGTCTCTCTGTCAGCATTATCCAAAAAACTGGCAAGTAATTTTCATGAACATTTTAAGAATGGGTAAGGTATGGCTCCACCTATTAAAAAACCTACCAAAGGGGCATTAGAAGGTAGAGTACTTCCTTGATACCCTCGACCAAGAAGATTGTGTGATCACTTGTCAGTGTCAGTCATTTCTGCCTACCATGGTGGAACAGCAGGGCATGGGCCAAGGACAAACCCCTCACATTTTGGAGTAGATTCATAAAAAGGGGAGAAGCCTGGAATTGCTTTTCCACTTTCTTTAACATTAAAGAGCCTTATGCAAACTTTGAATGTGTAACAGTCGGTAACAGTTAAATAAAACACAGACTATTTGGAACAACTGAAAAGCTAAGACCAGTTATTGTCAGTAAAACTAGTGGCACGCCTAATAAGGCCGCAAAATATTACAGTAAGCCAGAATTTTTGTTTTGCTTGTGGTTTAATAAAATAGGGAAATGAGAAAAGAGTATTGGCCTTGGAAAAGGTCTACAGTCTCCAAGTCCCTGTCTTATAAATGAGCATGGAAACAGTGTAGAGTACAGAGTGCGGTGCAGGTGTCACAGAGGGTTTAGTGCTTACACACCGCAGCATCAGTGAACCCTATAAGAGGCAGTGTGAAGGGATTTAACTGGAGTCAATTTGTTATGGCCATGGGAAGTTGGATGTATTTGTTTTACAAAGGAAATACAGGTCAGGGTCATAGGAGAAGGCTTTTACCACTTGCCTGTGATGTATAATCAATAGAAAAACTGATCCCAAGAGCTCGACAGTAGACTTAAGTCTCCTTCCTCCTCTCTCTCATCTTCCTCTTTCTTCCTCAGCCTCACCATCTTGCTCTCATTCTCTAATTTTTCCTGGGCTCCTAGTCTAAAATATGGCATGTCCGAGAGTACAGATAAATCCTGATCATTCATCTTCACTGCCATGAAACCTCTGAATACACTCTGTGATCTTTAGAGTTCATAACCTGAGACTGTGGCCCCACCTACTGGCAACAGAACAGAACACCTGCCTCCTGCACACTGCTGACACTGGCACTGCTTAACTCCAAATTCAATTAGCTAAATGGCAGACTGAATTAGGCGAAATGCAGAGTGAGCTTGCTGAAATGAGGATAACTGTTGAGGACTGAGGGCTAATAATCAGTCACAATTATATCCGAAAGCTCACATTAAAAATCTAATTCAATATGAGTAGAAAGAGGAAGAAATTCAAACTGAATTTTCTCATTAGACGGAAACCTTTACTCACATCTAATGGTATTTCAAGCATAAAGTGTGAGTCTCTCACAGATGAATGGGAAGAATGGGGAGGAAATAGCGTTCTTTACATTATGCATAAAAAAAACATTATTCAGTTTTTGTACCTTTCATCATTGACTAAAAAACCTGTTTGTTTTTTCACATTCATCCTTTAAAATAGTAATAAAAGCTAGAGTTCCCTCATCAATGAGCAACGTAAAGGATTGCTTAAAGAAAGAAAATAATGACTGCAGCCGCAAAAAGATGACTGGAAATTAATATTAGAAATGACCATTTTCTTAGTGCAAGAACAATTTATGTGGGCACAGAATTATATCATTGCACATTCACCAACACAACACACCCACATCCACATAAAACAGCACTCTGATCACATGATCATAACACAGATCCCTTGCCATTATTTTTCCATCATATTTAGGTCACAGTATCAATGGAGCTATGATCAAAATATATGATAAAAGACAAAAATTGCAGGTGGAAAGTTACCTTAATAATTTTGATTTTCTTTAAGTTGGCTCATATATTTGGCATTTCAGTTCTGCAGTTTCTTGCTACGTGTCAGCTGACAGAGATGTTCTTTAATATCTACGCTACAAGATAATATACCAGCAGAACTAATTCAGTACTCCGCCTCTATTAAGAATACACATGAACATAATAGAAAACAATAAACGTGTGTGAAAAACAGACCTACCTGCACATATTCAGCCTGATTCTCTACTGGATCCATGTGGCTAAAAAGACAGAAAAGGAAACATCTCAATAAACTGTGCAAAAGTGAAAAGAGCCAAATGTTAGGCAACATATAGAATAAAACCTGAAAACATCTGTTAAATATGAGTGAACTTGTTCAGTGATACACTCACGTTCACACAGTGTTTGAAGAGGTCTTGTAACAGGTGCAGTACATGTTACCCCAGACATAAAAACATGGCAGAATTCCCATGACCCACTTCACAGCCGCTTTTACACCGAGTCAAATGTTGATGCATTCAAGCTTCATGGAAAATAGACAGATAACAAACCCCACTGAGCATCTAACGTTGCTCAATATGGAGCAGGCCTCTGAACTCTCTCGGGCACTATAACTCACACTTGTACACTCATGATGGATCCAGATCATGTGTCAAAAGCCCCACTGTGCTGTAGTCCTGGGAGCCATACTGGGGGTACTGCTGTGCAGCTTTGTGATACAGAGCAAGAGACTGCAAAAGAGGCAATTACACTCCTAGACAAGTTTTAAGATCAATCAGCATAGCTCCCAATTGCATGATGGGTCCCAGAAGGCCTAGAGTAAAGCTGTGTTACACATGACCACAGAGAGGGCAGATCAAAGGGTCCCATCATGGCACTGGGCTTGGGAATGTTAATAGGTCCCATGGCAGAAACACTCGATATTCCCTTCCCAAGCCGCTCCTACACTGAAACCTAGAACTCACATACAGTATGTAAAGCATTTGCCTTTATTTGCATTGATTTAGACTTTAAAATACCAACTGTACTGTCAGTGATGCACAAACAACCATCAGGATAGTACAGAGCTCTAGTGTATGAGAGGCAGCTCACTCAATGACACGCCTTGTTTATGCTCTGACATTACAGAAAACATTTTGCAAATCTAACACTGAAATGCTATTATTTTGTTTGAATCCTGCCTTTTCTTTTCTTTTTTTCTTCACATATGCGGCAAAAGGGACGCCTTTGACATATTTGTCACATTTTATATTCCATTTATTCTTTAATATATTTTAGTCTTTGCATTGATGGTTTAATCCTGTGTGATTTCTTAATCCAATGGCAGGAACCTCTTATTTTAGGCTTAATAATTAAAAATGACTGTGACAGTGCACGGTGCCAAAGCTTTTCTTTCCTTTCACAGGACAATGCTTTGACACCTAAGGGAAATTAACCCTTTTATGCATACTGATCGCTACAGTGGACAGCTATTCTACAGCTCTTCTCTTGTATGTTCATGGATTTTGTTGTTTTGTTTTTTGCACATGTCTTTATTAAAGTTTTAACACATTACATATGTTTTCTGACATGAATTGGTAACATCTCCCCTGAGCGTAATAGTTATAGTTTTCACGCAATTTATCAGTAAATACATGTTTCTTTGCTTCAAAAATTAAACGCATGGTGTCCAGCTGAGTGGACATTTTTGCAACTTCATGAAAAAAACATTCATAAGAATTTTTTTAAATTATTATTATTACTATTTTTTGGTGAATTTTTTTTTTTTACTTTTTTAATTTATTTTATTTATTTTTCATAAGAAAATTTTCTATCGCATTGTTTTTTTCATGCCTAAAGAGGAATAAAAACACTCAGGAAAAAAAAATCTTGATTAAGGTTCTCATAATTCGTGCATGAAAGGGTTAAAAAAAAAAAAAAAAAAAAAAAAAAAAAAAAGACCTTTTATTTCACCATCAGATCACACATGCTTATAAAGAAATGCAAAATATGGCATACATGATAGGTTTGTACATGATAGGCTTAGTAGTTTGTACATCTATTTTCACTTCATGTGTACAGGAATTCAATGCATGCGCATATTTTAGCTTTGATATGGGCAGAGAATGGACTGAATAGCGGGCAAACAATGGCAAACAAATGCAGAGCGACACTTTGGAGACAATATAACCGGGAAATGAACAGTTGGCCTGATGGGTGGGAGGGACCTGTGATTTAGGGCTGAACAGACAGAGGATAGGGAGCTCTTTCATGTCCCCATACAGGACTTGCAATACACTATAGAGCTGGATTTCCCACGGTCCTCTGCGCTGAACTAATGGGCCGATGCTGCACGCTCCAACACGCACGTCCATGGGTGCCAGCACCACCGCAGCTTTCAGACACGCATGCACATACACACAAAGAGCAAATCCCACTGTAACACGATATACGAGTATGTTATCGTGCATGGGATGTTGAAGGCAAAGAGGCCTTGGCATGTCATGGGAAAGCAGCGAAAAATGCCATCAATGCAGCCGAGAAACGGATAGGACTGAGGGAGGGGCAACTTTTAGGAACTTTTAGTCTTTTTTTTTTTTTTTTTTTAAAGAAATCAGTCACACGATTATTATATGACAACCAAAGGACAAACACACAGAGAGGGGCTATTTTTGTTTCTGAGTTTTGTGTGCCATTAGAAATCAATGCAATATGAAAAAAAAAAAAGAAGAAAAAAAAAACCCTCCAAAAACGGCACAGCTTTCCTGCAGTATTTGATCAATAAAAGAAATCAATACTACATGCTGTCTTAAAAAAGAAAAGAAATGAATCTTATTCTCTCACCTCATCCCATCGCCCAAAAGAAGACCTGGCTGTCCGCGGCTAAGTCAGCACAAACTGCGCTCTGAACTTCCTCACAGTGAAGTTAAAACGCAGATCTGCGCCCCCTGGTTTACGCACGGAGCATGACTGGATTAACCTGCAGGGGCATGAGGAGCTGCAGGGCCCCTGTCCACTTCCACTGGATGAGAAATGTGGACAGCTCTTCAGGTTAACCCTTTCATGCATACTGGTCACTACAGTGGACAGCTATTCTACAGCTGTTCTCTAGTATATTCATGGGTTTTGTTGTTTTATTTGCATATCAACCAATATAGTGAATGCTTATGCACCATCTCATACACTGCAGTTTGTTCCATTACTGTAACTTTGCTGTTCTTGATAAACCTGATCTGCAGTAACATGTTTAGTGTAAATCAGCTGGTAATTTTTAGACTGTAATTAACAGTTTTCTTAAATAAATAGGGTTTGTTTGTTTTTTTGGTTTTTTTGCATATTATCTCCATGAAGTGAGTAATAACTAGTATTAATGTATGCTAAAATGTGAGAAAACATCAGATTAGCTGCATGAAAAATGTTTTTATTTCAAAGTTTTCACACAGTATATCACCTTCTGTTATTGTGTTTTAAAATACATATTTCCTTGCTTCAAAAATTAATATTAGTGTCCAGCTGAGTGGACATTTTTGTAACTCCATAAATAATAGGTTCATTTAAAAAGAAATTAATCACATTGGGGTTTTTTTTCATGCCTGAAGAGGAATAAAAACACTCAGGAGAAAAAAAAAAAAAAAACTTGACTAAGGTTCTTATAATTCAGCTGTGTCAAACATGTGGCCCGCGGGCCAAATCCAGTTTGTCAAAGGGTCCAATCTGGCCCACAGGATGAACTTGGATAGTGTAAAAATTACACCGAAGATATACTTAACCGAGAGTGTTGAACTAGTTTTAGTTCAGGTTCCACATACATTGTGATCTCAAGTAAAATAATAACATAATGACCTATAAATAATGACTCCAAATTTTGTTCTTGGTTTAATGTGGAAAAAATATCATGTTATGCCTATGACTAATGACAACTTAAAAATTTTCTCCTTGTTATCGTGCAAAACTAACATTAAATTCTGAAAATATTTACATGAACAAGTTATTCTTTAACAATAAAATGAGAATAACCTAAAATGTCTCGAGAAAATTTAGTGCAATTTTAACAATATTCTGCTTGTTACTAAATGTTTTGTGCCTTTATAGAACTGATCCATAATGCACATGTATAAGTTGAGGCATAATATTGTTAAAATTGAGTTTAATTTTCTTAAGAAATTTCAGTTTTTTCAGATAATTCTCATCTTTTTTGTTTGGATAGTTTGTAAATGTAAATATTTTCAGAATTTAATATTTTTGATTTTTTTTTTGTTTTGTTTCTTTTGCACTAAAACAAAGAAAAATAATAGGAGTTGTCATTATTTATGAGTTATTATGCTATTATTTTTTTTTAGTCCGGCCCACTTGAGGTTAAATTGGGCTGAATGTGGCCCCTGAACTACAATGAGTTTGACGTCCCTGTTGTAATTCATGCATCAAAGGGTTAAAAAGTCAACTACGCTGATTTTTTTATTTATATAAACAAATATGTTATTTGTGCGTAAAAATGAGTCTAAACATGGTTTTTGAGATCTTTCTTGCTTGGGCTTGTTCTTGAAGAACAAACTCTGATCCCCTAAATCACAGGTGTCAAACATGCGGCCCGGGGGCCAAATCCGGCCCGTCAAAGGGTCCAATCCGACCCGCGGGATGAATGTGTGAAATGCAAAAATTACAATGAAGATATTAACAATCAATGGTGTCAAAATCATTTTAATTCAGGTTTCACATACAGACACATACAATCCAATTAGATTTCAAGTGGGTCAGACCAGTAAAATATTATCATTACAACCTATAAATAATGACAACCCCAAATGTTCTCTTTGTTTTTTTGGTGTAAAAAAGTAAAATTACCTGAAAACGTTTATATTACCAGACCATACTTTTACAAAAAATGTGAATAACCTGAACAAATATGAACAAACGGAAATGTCTTAAAAAAAGTAATTGCAATTTTACCAATATTCTGCCTGTTACTAAATGTTTTGTGCAATTGGAATGCACATGTGTAAATGATAAACTGATAAACCGAGGCAGAATATTGCTAAAATTACACTTGTTTTTCTTAAGACAATTCAAGTTGTTCGCGTTATTCAGATTTTTAAGGTAACTTTGTAGATGTAAACCTGATCATAATATAATTTTCCTTTTTTCACCGTTATTATTTTACTGGTCCAGCCCACTTGAGATCAAATTGGGCTCAGTGTGGCCCCTGAACTAAAATGAGTTTGACACCCCTGCCCTAAATCCTCCTCTGAAATTGTTCCTCATCAGGAAAATAGGTAAACTATATTCACAATAAACTGTTAAAGATATTTCAAGGATTAAAAAAACAAATGAAAATCACCTGTTAACGCCATCAGAGCCATGGTTTTCTTCATCGGGTCTTTTCTCTTTGTCCTCTGCTTCCTCCTTTGGACCAGAAACAGAACCGGACACAAGCCCAATATCCCCATCACTCAAGGTTTGTACATTTGATTGAATGGGTTGAGGAGATGTATTTTCTGTTGTGGATTCAGAATTCAAGTGTTCACTTCCCTGATTGATCCTTTGTTTATTCCAAGTCTCTGGTTGGAGGTCACTATTAGAGCCACCAGATGGCGACACACCTTCAACTGCTGCATTAGAAGAGGCCGTATGGGTGTTCAAGGCACTGCTTTCACCTGTTGGCTCATGTTTTGTTTTAGCATCACTTCGAGGGTCTTGTTCCAGCTCAGCATTATATTTAATTTCAGCTTCATCTTTAGCCGCCCTGGATGAAACAACAGAGACCTTTGGAGGACAACGGTCTTGGTCTCCTGCAGGTCTCTGACTTTGACTTCTGCTGATGCTATATTTGTCTTTACTCTTCTTACTGCTACTGGAGCCTCCTATAAAGGTGAGAGGAACATGCACAAAAGTAGATATAAAACAGATAAAGTTACAAAATAACAATAAGAACCACATTATACAGTAAATGTTTTTGAAATTTAAATAGCTTATTCTATATCATGTATTTCCACTGAAGAATTCCTGACTTAAATATTGTTCATCATTTGTTCACCTTTACTCTTGTCCCTCTTCCTCATCAGTAGTCGAGGCAGTGTACCCATGTGTGTGTAGTTCTCACTGGAGCGGACGTAGCTGGCAGTGCGAGGACGCATGGCGCCCAGGTCATCCACTGTTGCCTCAGCAACTGGAGCCAGTACTGATGGATCACCACCTCCAGGTGCATGTCCTGCTCCTTCTCCAGACTTCAATGGACTGGACTTGGAGTCAGATTTTTCAGTGGAGCGACGAAAAGAGATGTTGGTGAGACTGCCGAACCACTTCAAACCTTGACAAAAATAGTGATTTGGTTATAAAAGACAGAAAAAGGATGATAATTGAATATCCTTGGAGCATTAGAAAGAAGTTATGAAGTAGAGAAGTGAAAGAAGAGAAAAGGAGAAATTAAAGAAGCTGAGTAGTTTAACTTTGTCCCTAGTTTTGTTTTCATTCAACCTCACTGCTAGCTGCAGCAGACAATACATGTGTACCAACACTGTGGAACGAATCCACAAAGAGTGGAGTACCCCTGGTAATTGCACAGGGATTTGGACAATGTTTGTATCTGCAATCTGTATCTAAAATCTGCCCCATTTTAAGAAACTATTCACAAAAGATTAGGGGCTAATGACATGCTGGCACAAAAACAAGGCAATAAAGATTTTAGTGTTTCAGGTGTATCTCCACATTTCAGCAAAGAGTCATAAAGAAAATTACAGAAACTGCAAAAACCCTCAAATTATGTTTCTCAAATGAGCAGACACACACTGAGCTCTCTACAATCATAAAGCAACTTTCATGTGTGTATAGCATCTCACATGTACAACTTAATCTCATGAAAAGTCCATTAAAGGAGGTTCCAGATGTTTGCAATGAATTTCTCCCTTTGCAGGTGCTTTGTGAATCCCATGCTATGTTTGTGCCTCACATGGACTAGTTTTGTGCCAACAAAATCTTGCTTTTACTGGAATTGTATTTATTTAGAATTGTTTTTATTTATTTCATTGTATCTGTTTTTACTGCGCTTTTACGCTTTTATTGTTGTTGTGTTGTAAAGCACTTTGAAAGTGCTATATAAATAAAATTTCTTCTTAGAATTATCATTTTTATATATTTTCAGACATGAGTTTTGGTGAAAATATATAATTTTACCAAACAAGCATAGATAGTAACATGATATTTTATAATAATGTTCACATTCACACAATTTACTCATTAGCATCAGTGAGGCTGAAAATATGATGCACACAGTCAGCCTTATATATAGTTATGGAGGTTTGTGCAATTGCTTATATCCAGTGTGCTGAATTATTAAATAAAAGTGGTGTAATGTTCTCATCTAAATGTTTCCAACAACACAAATGCTAAGCTAATGCTTATATATACTCTTAATAGCCATGGCTGTAATTTGTAGAGTGCCACGTCTTGGATTGCCCCCCTTCGCTCTCGTACTTCATTTGTGATCTAACCTTAAAGAAACAACCTCTTTAAGAGTCTTTAGATATTACAGGCAATATATTGTATATTTTTATTGAGATGAAGTAAGTGGAAGCTAAAGGTGTAGGGTCTGCATTTCTAAATTTAGCCTTCTAATGTCTGCTTTTACAGTGGTTTAAATTTTCTTTCAACATAGAACTCATTTTTGTCTTCTTTACATCCATTATGGTACAAAAGTGACGTGGCATTTTCTGTTAGTCATCACAATCTAACTTCACGTCTTTGGGTGACATGAGGTGTAAACAAAGTGCTGCAGTACACTATGACACCAAAAGACTCAAACAGACAGTACTCACCCAGTTTTCGTAGACTCATGATGTGGCCGCAGTGTTCGTGCAAGATCAGCTGCAAGTGGGTGATAGATGAGCTGTCAGATAAAACAGAAGAGGAGAGGCAGAGAGGGTGATTTTTGTTGAGCAGTAGAAACCTCTGTATGAACCACAGTTCCTCTGTGGGGCTGATAATGCACAGAATTTGCATGGGAAGAGAGAAACAAGTATGAAAGATGAGAGGCAGCGAGAGGGGAAGGGCAGACCTCGACACTTCCTGTGTCAAGACGAACACCAATGTGGAAATGAAAAGATGAGATGACAACAACTGTCACTGTAGGTTTATGAATATGAATATGCCTTATATATAAAAAGTGATGAAAAAAAGTGTGTGAATACAAGCAAATAAGTGCTCACTGAAATAACCTTATTATAAACTCTTCCTTAGGTATAAAATGTTTTAATGACTGGCTATTTGCTTCAAGCTGGTCCTAATATCTTCCCTGGTGCAGTTTGTACAAATAGTTAATGTTTAATTATTGCAACAGCCCTTAATCTAATAAAATGCTGCAACAGCTGCATAATTAGGCCAATTCCAAAGTCCAGACGGTGCATTTTGTTTACTAATGTAGCCAAAAGTGTGTGAGAAGCTTTCACTTCTATGAAAGAGATTCATTGAAACCAAACATTTTCATGGTATAGGTTGCAAGTGATAGCTGTAATTTTATTATTATTATTATTATTATTATTATTATTATTATTATTAATAATAATAATAATAATAATAATAATAATAATAATAACTGTATTTAAAACCTTTAGAAACAGATATTTCCTCCTTTGAAAGACAAGGTAAAAACAGGAACCTTGAGGGTTATTGTGAGAGCAGAAAGCACAGAAAATAAGGTCAAACAAATCCAGGACAGAGATGATAAAGTCAAAACAAGAGACAATTACAAAAACACAGACAATGACGTAACGAAGACAGCACAAATCAATATAACAGATTAATACATTTATAAGAGAATGAGATCAGTAAAACAATAAAAAGCAATAAAATCATATCACACAGTAAAAGCAACTTAAAGCAGAAGAGACAATAAAACAATAAATAATTACAAAATGAAAATGAAAATAATGGACATTTACACAAAACCCAACTTAGAAATGGTGCAAATCTTTACACAGAATAGAAATGCAATGTTTTCACTCCTTTTATATAAACCCGAATTATAATTTTTACATAAATTCAGATGTATTGTAGTTTATTTCTGAAAAGCCACAGTATGAAATTGCTGGGCGGATTGTTGTTGTTTCAGATGTCCACTCAAACAATGTTCAGATGTTGCTACATTGAAATGCCAATTATATATCTATTATATATCTATATCTATACACACACACACACACACACACACACACACACACACACACACATATATATATATATATACATAGAGACACATAATTTTTTTTTTTGTTGTTTTTTGTTTTTTTGTTTTTTGTTTTACTGTGGTATAATGTTTGATGCTGTATGAACCATAAGCCTCGCTGGGTTTTCACTTCCTGTAGATTGTGGGTGGGCTGCTGTGAAGACACTTTTTGCCTTCCTGTCACCACATCAGTTTATGAAACTTTCAATTCTCACTTCAGGCTCATAACAAAAATGCAAAAATGAAAACTGGTCAAATGAAACACACAAACAGTAGTACAGTGAAGACAGTGTTAGCAAATCTAGAACTCCCAGTTTAAATATGACATGAATTTCACCTTTTTTAATTGAGAGATGTCCAAATGAAAATATTAACATTATTTGTTTTCAGCATTTTGTCTGGTGTTATTTTGAGGACAGAACCAGAAGAGACTTCATCAGCTTAACACAGATATTCACGCACTTATATTTCAGTGTAAAGTCAGTGCTAAGCCATATTCGTCAAAGTAAACAATTACTAATCCTCCTTCTGCTAATGTCCTTTGGGTAGTAGTACTACTTTTATTCCATGTTCATTGTAAATGTTCATGCACATCTGATCTACAAAACAGCAGATAAATTAGCCATGTACATTGCAATTTAGGAGTCATTACCATTATTGATGTTGCATAATTGCTTATGAATTGGTGCCTAATTATCAGTGTAATGGTTCATTTGATTCCAGCGCATATGCTTCACACATTATATGTGTTGAAGTGTGTATATGTTCTTGCATTTTGCAAAACATCTGAAGGGAACTCCCCATTTAGAGGCACGGAGCCATTAGAGAATAAGAAAAAGGGGAAACCCACAAATGAATCAACTCAACTTTAATGCTGATCACTTTATTACTACTTGCAAACATGGAAGTAGATGCATTGCTTTGCAGTAAAGTAAGAAAAAAATACTCTCTACACTGAAGCAATGGGTTGGATTTTCATTTTGGACCTTATGTCCCATCTATGTTTTCCTCAGATGTTATTTGCCAGAGTGAATGGTGTGTGTGTGTGTGTGTGTGTGTGTGTGTGTGTGTGTGTATGTGTGTGTGTGTGTGTGTGCGTGTGTGTGTGTGTGCCGCCTTAATTTCACCTTGATGAAAAACAAGCCATCAATAATTCAGCTTTCTACCTCATTCCTACAATGACAAATATCAGTGACTTTGACCCAAGGCCATGCTGCTGATACACACTATGCTGTCAGACAGACTAAGAAAGCCAAACCTATTTTTTCAGTATTTAAAGAAACATCTACAAATGATATTTATTCAATTTCACCTCATAAATGAATTACATTTTCTCAGTGCAGAATGAGTTATTCTTGTCAGAAACACTGACACCAGTGCAATCCTCCCCTTTAAAACAAGAAAATAATGCAAGAAAAAACAAAACCTAAATTTTAATGTTGTTCTTTACACTCCATTTAGATCTGCTATAAAGAAACCCGGGAGCATAAAAAGACAGTTTCATGATACTCTTTTGTTATTGCCAGTATATTTCCAAGTAAATCACCATTAACTTTTGGTCAAGAGGAGCTTTTATTGCCTTTTCTAAGGTAATTCAGTTCTAGTTTAAGACTTGGTGTGGTTTTTTTTTTTGTTGTTTTTTTCTCTCACTCATATCTGGTGTAATTTACAACAAATCCAAAAACACCGGGTCAGTGTAGCAACTAGACAGCACGTTGAATTATTGCTGTTACAGTTTGAATGTGAATTACAAACATTTTTTGATCAATTATCCTTGCACTGTGCAACATAGGAGGCTGTGATATGCTTTAAAAACCATCTGATTTTATATTATAAAGAATACAACTTTTCTTTTTTTTTTTTTTTATCTGAGTATGACTGCATGGTCACTAATGACTGCCCATTTTATTTTGATTCAATGGTGCAATCAGAGTATAATTCACTTATAATAGCATAAATTACTGGTTTAAATCTTTGCTCAGGTAAAAGGTACACGGACTTATCGGCAAGACTGGCTAAAAATATTAATATTATATTACTGTGACTGTTTTTTTTTTAATTTATTTATTTAAATTACAATATTTACAATATTTGCACCAAAATAGTAGTTTTTGGTCTGATGTCAGTAGCAGATCTGAAAAATGTTACAAGGGATGCAACAGTGAAAGCATGTCATGATCAAAGTTATACAATAAATAAGGCTTAGGCTAAATATTACTTGTGTGGTACTTTTTGTCGCAATGGCTGCATATATATGTAAATAGATTCAATGAAAAACACAGATAAATACTTTAAAACTATTGTTGTCATATCAGGCCTTTGATCAACACACACTACCCAAGTGTTCTCATTGTACAGCAGGAACAATAATCCTAGGGACTACTGATAAAAATTAACATCATAGCTAATAAATCTTGTCTCATTGCAGATGTTCATGAATGTGCACTACCCCTACTAAATAAACTGATAAATATATAAAATAAAATTCAAAAATGTTTTAAATCATTAAGTGCCTTTGTAGCTCTGATTTCATTAATGATTCAATTGTTGCTTATCTAATGATATATATTTTTTCCCAACTAATTTTATTGAGTTTTTTTCAGTCACAGGTTACAGGTATACAACATGCCTTTGTATATGAAAAGATATGAAATCAGTAACCTGAGTGACAGTAATATACAAAAGCAAAATAAAACAACCCCAACAAAGAACAAAACAGACAACAAGCAAAAAGTACCTCAACATTAAATAATATTATACAGTCTTGTGTAGGTCAGTCAGGGTAAGCATGGTCCACCTCAGCATTTAATTTGCCTCTTTACGCACATAATCTCAGGCTCCTATATGTTCAGGAATAAATTAGGTTCCGTTTATTCCAGTCCAGTGGGGGAATGGCCACATATGTGAATCTAATAATATTTTTTAAAAATTTCAAATATTTGTCATATGCTCTCTTTATTTAAAAAAAAAAAAAATTGGTGACATGTTTTGCTTATCATTAAAATGCTTTCCAGCCCTGCGATGAACTGGCGACTTGTCCAGGGTGTACCCCGCCTTCGCCCCTATGTAGCTGGGATAGGCTCCAATCAACCCCCGTGACCCTAGTGAGGATAAAGTTGGTTCAGAAAATGAATGAATGAATAAAATGCTTTCCAAACCATTCATACACGATGTTCAATACAGTGAATACTTGTACTTGGTCATGTTTTAAGACTTGTTTGGGTGAAGAAAATGTAATGTATTCCCACTCAGACAAAAAGGGTTAAATTAATATGAAAGATGAATGCAGGAAGACCTGTACACAGTATTAATATAAATTAAAGCTGAAGAAGATATTGAAGTTAACTATTTGGAATTTCCATTTACTCGTTTACATGTAGAAAGTATTTTATAAGATTTAGTTGTTGCATATGAATCTGAACACTATACACCATTGCTGTCTAGTTTTGTTTCTCCCATCACATTTTACATATTTGAGTGAGGGAATATTATTAAATTAGACATAAAAAAAAAGAAAAAGAGGTATAATATGCCATGCAATTCTGAGGCTCAGCTAAACACTGAAAAAACAAAACAACTGAAAAAGAAAGAGACAAAGGTTATGGTCAAAGACTATAAGTCAAAGCTGCTGTTTAATTGGACGCTATATTTTTCATGTCCTTTTTGTTGGTCTCTGGAGACGGCAGGGTTACGTGTAGGACAGGGCAAAGGTAGCATTTACAATTTATTTTCTATGTTTCCTCCCATAAGGTCAACTCTCCTCTGCAGCTTGTCTTTGTTTATTTTGAGCTCATAGTTTATCCTCTGTGGGGATTCAACCGTCGGCCTCAGCCTCCCTCGTCCTTTGTGGCTCATGCTGCCTCATTCACACGTTCATCCTACCTGTCATTTATTATTGTATACTGTCCAATAAAGCTGAATTGCTACACAAAGCTACAATAATCGTAAAATGAACAGAAGGTGGGAGAGGAAAAGGTCAGGATGACAGCATTTCAGATTGTGTTGTCATCTAGTTTTGGCACTTTGTATTGATGTGGATTCTATTTGTCACAACGTAAGGGAGGCAGACAGTTGAATTATTGAAGCCTTGTTTGTCGTCAAGGTGAAATTAAAGCAGCACAGACACACACACGCACATGCACTGAAAGACACACACATTCATGCTGCCATACTAGGTTACATTTCTATTAGTGTAATGCCTTTTGCAATCAAGTATGTTCATAAAATTTATTACCCCTTTTCCATTAAGAAATCAAGGTTTTTATGTAAAGAGACTCTTTACTGCAAGCTACACGAACACCAGGTTCTTCATTATGTAATTTTAACAATGGAGGGCGCCAAAGACACTTGAATGAGGAAAAATCAGACGTCTCCTTTGCTGAAATGACCTCCAACAATATCAAAATCTCACAAATCTGCGACCTGTAGCAGAGAGATGAACACCTTTCCTTCAAAAGATATCCCCTATTTTGGTTTTTAGATGATGGTTTTGGAAAGCCCTGTTTAACTATCAGTCCAAAACCTCCTGTAGATGTTCAGTAATGTTAAGATCTGGTGACTGTGAAGGCCTTAATCTATATGATTCACATAATTTCCACACTCATCAAACCGTGCAATGACCCATCATGCCCTATGGATCAGGCCATCATCATCTGGGAAGAAGCCACTCCCATTAATTTAATTTGTTACTTGCTTATTTACATTATGGAATCACACAAGCCATTAATTCATTAATTAGGGAACAATTATTACATGTCAGTGGCTATAGCGGTTCTGAAATATATCATTAGATCCATAATTATGACTAAACATGTGTTGATAAAATAATAGGTGTAGGCAAGACAAGGAAAATTATTTGTATAGCACAATTCATACACGAGGCAATTCACAGTGCTTTACAAAAATAGAAAAAGACAAGTTAAAAACACACAATTAAAACATAAACAATGGAACATAAATAATTATCAGTTAAAATAAACTAAAAGAGAAGAGTGCAGATAGAACCCTTTCAGTTGTTCTATGCACTGTTGAACAGAGCTGTTTTCAGCCTGGACTTAAACATTGTCAGAGTAGAGGCCTGTCTCACGTCATCAGGAAGACTGTTCCAGAGTTTAGCTGCATGGAACTGAAATGCATTTCACCGTGTTTAGTCCTGACTCTGGGCACCAGCAAAGACCAGTCCCTGAGGTTCTTAGGGTCCAAGATGGTTTATATGGGACCAACATGTCAGAGATGTACTTTGGTGCTAGACCATAGACAGACTTATACAAGAGCAAAGCTCTTTTAAAGTCTATTCCCTCACTGAGACCAAAAAACATTAGTCCAACTCTGAGGTCCTTACACTGGCTGCCTGTCTGTCTGTCAGAGGACAGACTTTAAAGTTCTGTTGCTGGTCTATAAAGCTCTGAATGGTTCAGGACCAAAACACATCAGCGACCTCCTGACCCAGTATGAACCTATCAGACCTCCCAGGTCATCTGGATCCGGTCTGATGTCAGTTCCCAGAGTCAGAACCAGACACAGAGAAGCTGTGTTCAGCTTCTATGCTCCACATGTCTGGAACAAACTTCCAGAGAGCCTCAGATCAGCTGAAACACTCAGTTTATTTAAATCCAGGTTAAAGACCCACCTGTTCTCAGCTGGATTTGAATAGAGTTTTTATTCATCAGTTCAGATCTGCACTGTTTCTTTTAAGCTTAAAGTTTTTATCTGTTTTATCTGCTTATCTATTTTATCTATTTATCTTTTTTTGTTTTTGTTTGTTTTTTCTCATGCCTATCCTTTTTATTGCTTCCCTGCTGTAATGCTTTTAATGTTTTATGTAAAGCACTTTGAATTGTCTTGTACATGAAATGTTCTATATAAATAAACCAGCCTTGCCTTGCCTCGCTTTGCCTATTCTCTGAGTGACAGGAAGCCAGTGGACAGACGTGAGCACAGGACTAATATGGTCGTACTTCCTGGTTCTAGTCAGGACCTGAGCAGCAGCGTTCTGGATGTACTGCAGCTGTCCTACAGCTCGTTTAGAGAGCCCAGTGAGAAGGCCATTACAATAGTCTAACCTACTGGGGATAAATGCATTGATAAGTCTCTCTAAGTCTGGTTTAGACGGTAAACCTTTGACTCTGCCAATGTTTTTGAGATGGTAAAAGGCTGAGGTGTAAATTACACACTGGCTAAAATTATCTGTGTTGTTTTAGCTTTAGTGGTAGGTTATGGACACAGAATAACTGGCATGTTTCTGTGTAACTCAAGTCACTACAGTCTCAGATCCTCAGGAATTTACTTTTTAAAAAGTAAAAAGTAAAAAATAATGTTAATATGGTTAATATTGTTCTTTAAAATAAGAGAGAGTAACTATAATCTAAGAGGTCTTTATATTTTTGAATGTATGAAAGTGAGGACAATTGAGAAGTCCAGATGTATTTCGGTTGTGGGTGTGAAATTATGGAATGGACTTGATGATGAATTTAAGTTGTTCACTTCTTTGATAAAGTTTAAAAAATGCCTTAAGTATAAGATCATTCAGGAATATTAAGTGGAGATAGTAGATGTGTTTTTGTTTTGTTATTGATTCTTTTTTTATAATGACAATGCTCAATGATGCACAATGATGTATTTAAATTAATGTAAGTGGTGTGTCAGGTGAAAAGGATAGGAAAAAAATAAGCCTCTGCTTCTGGCCTATTCCTTTTTTTGGATTTTGTGTTTATTGTGGTTGTTGTACTGTGTGTGGTGATTGCTGTACAAACCAAAAATAAACAATTCATTCATTCATTCATTCATTCATTCATTCAATTAATTATTTAGGAAACTCAGTGCAGTGTAGTTTACAATGATATTTCTGTCAACATATGGTGTTGGAGAGACAGAATTCTGAATCAAACCTGTACATTTTGAAAATATATCAGCTTTAACTCCACCATCCAGCTCACTCCTCCTCATGTGTGCTATATGCTAATGCTAATTGCCAACGCTAATTCTAAGTACTATGTGTGCATAAGGATGGGTAAAATGCATTTGAATTCCCCTGCAGGTGATAATAAAGTAAATTAAGTTTTAACCTTTGAACCACGAATGAAAAAGATATTTCAAAAGGTGCATATTTAGGACTCAGACCTCGACTCTAGACAGCAGAATTACAGGTAAAGAATACCCCACTACCGGATTTACTGTGAAACAATCATAAAACAGTTTATGAACACAATAAAAATTCATCATAAACATTGTCACTTTCTGTTTGACCTATAACTAGGTCATCCGCAAAAGATATGTACATGTACTTCCTGCAGGTGCAATGGCTATCATAAGAAAAAATCACAGTTTTTCCTCATAATTACTGTGTATGCTTTCTGATTTCATAGCCATTATGGAATTGAGGCTTATTTTGTCTATTTGGATTATTATGCATGTTTCCTAAAGTTAAAATTAAAATTACATTAATCTGCCAGTTTCCATCAGGTAAATTTAAAATGACCCAGATGGAGAATATGGACAGTCGCTATATGATAATTAACTGAAATGTATTTATCCTACTTCACCATGAATCTAATTATAGAAGTTTTGTTTTATGAATGCATGGATGCAGTACATATTCTTTTCTATTCCTTTGACATTATTGAGTCTGGCTGAGAACCTAGTAAAACATAATCTGTGTCAGTAACTATCTATTCTACAATGACAGAGACATACACTGCCAATTACTAAACAATCTGCTGTGGGTCCACTTCTATCTGTGTCATCTCTGTTGTGGTTTGGGAGGAAAGTCAAGAGGCCAGCTTCATAATAAGAACATGTTTGTGTGATCATGAAGCTTGTGAATGAGTCTAGCATTCCAGCCAGCTGAACATGACTCATCTTCACCAGGTGCAACTCTGACAGTAACATCCTTCTCTGTTGGTGAGGTGGTATACAATGAGGAGTAAACATAAACTTCTGAATGAAAAGTGCACATTTTGTTGTAGTATCATTAAATATAATAACAGCTTTGAGGCAGATGGGCAGGTAGATGGAAATGAAACAACGCAGGGGTCAGTGATTTTGAATAGGACCATAAGAAATGTTACACATGAGGAAACATTGGGAAAATATGCATACATAAAGACATATAATCTGGCAGGGAACATAGGGAAAAATAATGTGATGTTGACAGAAAGAACAACAAGTGAATATATATTGAGACTCAAGAAAAACTGGGTGGGTGGAGGAGTAGCTGGAGGGGAGATTTTGTCAAATTTAACAGGATCAGAGAGCAGGGAGAAAAAAAAGGGAGGGGGCCAAGAAGAGGGACGGATTCATGACATAATCAGCATCCTGCAGTGAAAAGTGAATGAAGTGAATGTCAGTTATCAATTACATACTCTAGTTTACTTATACCTAATGCCATTACACTGAGCTCTTTCTAGTGAACGTGAGAAGCATTTGGGGGCTGTTAACTAGACGAGTTACAAGCAAGAGAAGATATTTAGTTTCACTGTTGGGATAAAGAACCAAAACATTTCTTGAGCTGCTCCTGAGGGGGGCACCAAAGATACAAGTATTCTATCAAATTGATCTAGAGGAGATCATTATCATTATATGTGCACTGGAAAATACAAAGATAAATTGTAAACAATAAAATGTACTAATCTAACTGCATTGTTATCATGTAATGTCTCATAATATGTCCTACAACTATTACTGTTACGTCTGCAGACCTCTGTAGACTTATGCTCATACTCATAAGGTACAAATGCATGATTTTGCTTTTATGATGAAGTTGCTTTCAGTGCATATTATAATCAAATGTAACATAATATATGATATAGTTAAGGGGACAACTCTCTGGTTTTCACAGGAGAGGTGGATCAGAACACCCTGTTCTCCAGAACCATGGGTGGCATTACTTGTATATAGAACCTTGGAGAAAAGACTCTTTGTTCTGTTTAAAGCAACAGCAGTGGAAGTTGCTGTAGGTCACACATGGTTATTATAGACATGCACTCATTCTGTCCACTGTCACCTTGTTTCTGCACTGGATTCTGCAGAAAAATCATTGGAGCAGCTGAGGACTGAGAAACATTCAACACTACCCGATGGTTAAGATGCTTCAGGAGCTCACATAATACAACTCACCCATACAACAAATGCTGCATAATTATACAATGATGTTACGGAACTGCATCTGCAATATTAAACAATGAAAATAATCTATATTTGATCCATTGTGTACTAACAGTTTCCAACCACTAGAGGACTGCACATAGCTGAAATTGCAGTACAAATCTTTGTAGAACTGTGTGCTTGACTGGACTAATTCATTTTAATGAAAATCAGAGTCTGAACACTAAAATTATTAGCACAGGAGTAATTTATGATTGTCAGCAGTCTACACTTTGAAAGATCTTAAGGTTGTATTCCTTGTCTATAAAGCTGATTTCGCAAATCAGTTTGAAAAAGAATTTTAAAAAATACATGTTGATAAGAAAAAGCATGGGTAAAATGAATAAAATTCTGCTCAGTGGTGAGTAAAACTGTGGTGATTTTTCTTTATGGAATAACCTTTAGGAGAGTTGTTAACATTAGGAAATAATTCTCAGACAGAATATCTGATATCTATGTCAAATGCAATACAGAAAAAGGCACCTTACTTCACTGTTTGTGGAATTGCCCTGAGATAAGAAAGTTCTAGAATGAAGTCATAGAATGTATCTCTCAAATGACCCTGAACCCTGTTCTTAACAGCCGTGAACTTTGCGTTCTTAATTTGTACTCAAAGGACTGTACGATAAACAGCAAAGAGAAGAAAATGACTGACTTATGTTTAGTACAGGCTAGACGTTTGATCTGTCTTTGCTGGAAGGATGTTAAAAGCCCCTCTGCCAGTTGCTGGCTGAAAGAGCTATCAATATGCCTTGTCCTAGAAAAATTAACATACACATTCATTCATTCATTTTCTGAACCCGCTTTATCCTCACTAGGGTCACGGGGGTCGCTTGGAGCCTATCCCAGCTACATAGGGGTACACCCGGGGTACACCCTGGACAAGTCGCCAGTTCATCACAGGGCTGAACATATAGAGACAAACAATCACTCTCACATTCACACCTATGGGCAATTTAGATTAACCAATTAACCTATGAGTGCATGTTTTTGGATGGTGGGAGGAAGCCGGAGTACCCGGAGAGAACCCACGCAGACACGGGGAGAACATGCAAACTCCACACAGAAAGGTCCCACCCCCCGTCGACTGGTGTTGGAATCGAACCCAGGACCTTCTTGCTGTGAGGCACGAGTGCTAACCACTGCACCACCGTGTCGCCCTTAACATACACAATGAAAAAGAAATCTGCCTAATTTTATGAGATGTGGAACCCCTTTCTTTCTTGGAGAACTGTGAACTTGTGGAAACTCTGGAAATTTGAAGGTGATTTATTCATAAGGAATGCTGATGTATTTTTTGTTGTTGTTGTTAATTTTATGATGCTAAGCTGTTGTAATATCCCATTTACGTTATGTTGTTACCCTGTTGGTGTTTTGTTTTTGTTTTTGGGGTGGGGGGTGGGCGAGCCTGCTTTACTTTAATTTGACTATATTATGCTTTGTTAAAATGTATTGTGACATGATTTGTTAAAGCAGAATCAATAAACACATGTTTACAGAAAAAAGAAAGACAGACATCTTTGAGTTGCAAAGGGATTTCTGTGAATATTGGGACTGAATTCATAAAAGTATAACAACAGATGGCTGTACAGGAAGTAGAGCCAAAGACAGGTCCTCATACTTGTCCTTATCTGATGCTGCTCTTAAACATAAAAAAAATATATCATATTTATCTGTCATGGGATAGACGTTCTTTGATATGATGCAGCTGAAATACGACATATATATAAGCAAAGTGTGTGAAAAGTGTTTTGAGTCAAACACAGGAAACTTTCTCATAAAGAGTCCAGGCAACTACCAAAAGCTGTTACACAAAATGCAAAAGAAAACACTTTACTGCATTTTCATTAAACATGAACACAGGCCAGGAGTGACAGAAACTCAAGGCTGAATGGGATCAGTACCATGGACAGCGGTCATCACAGACAAATAAGGAGAAATTGTTGAAAATTTGAAGATTATCAGGCTCCAAGATAAAGCAAAATTTTGCACGACATTTTTTTATGGAAGCATTCTTGAAAAGGAACAAATGTAAAGGGGAAAAACAAATAAATTGATCAGTTCAACAACCTTGTGGAATGAGAAATTTGTCACTGTCAAAGACAATCAACAGTTAAATTCCAGCTTCTTTGAGCCTTAAAGAAATATTTTAGTGTCTTCTATTTCTCTGTTTTTGGTTTTTAACAAATTCAATTCATTCTCTAGTTTTACTTCAACAAACAATTCTTTCCATCACCACATGACTCAGTTCCTCAGAGGAATATAACAAATGAACTCTCACAGGCACATTCATGCTGCACATGACATGTTGAAAGGATTTTTTTAATAAGTAGGTACTGTTTAGTCCAAGGCCAGATCCCATAAATGTCCAGGCCATTTGGCAATTCAAGCTGAATAATTTTGGCAGGCTAATACAAGCAGATATTATTTATTATTTTCCATTCACTGCTTCTGAAAGTCATAAGAGAAGATATTCATAATATTTTATTCTTGAAGCCATCCCAGAGGGCTCAGTCAGACCTAATTATCCACATTTAAAATTACTTTGTACTCTAAATATGTAGCATTACGCATGAGAAAACTCACTGTGTCTTTAATATTTCACCTGCACTGTATCAAGTTCAATCTTTTCTTACTCTTTCAGCTTCCACTCAGCTGGCACAGATGTTGACCCAGGCACATGTGACTGTCATATTAAACTGTGAACTAGCTGATGAAAGAAAACAAATACCACAAAGAACGAGATACAGAGAGATAAAATAATTGACAGGGTAGTAGGAAAACAAAGAACACAGGCAGCGGATGTCTAAGCACAGCACGATGACTTTGTGAAAATTACACTCATCTGTATTTTTTAGGAGACACCTAATGTTCATAGTTACACCATCAGTACACGTTGTCAGAGGCATCATGGCAGAGGACAAATTTAGCTTCTCCCTGTGGTTTAAAATTCATGAGATGCTGTATGTACATTTGCATAAATCTGTATAATGCTCATCTATGTGCACATTAGACAATAAAAGAATTAACAATGAAATGTGCATATCTGCTATGTCAATCCGGTCATGTAGAGACTCTGAATCCATACATATAAAATGATAAATGTAGTAAACTTAACCAGTCACCATTTACTTTCATTTTCCTGATCGTTTTAAAGGGGATTCTGGGCAAACAATTAGCAGTGCCATCTCAATACAATTTCCCTTTATTTCTCCTCAATGAGCATTTTGTTTGATTGCCTCCATCATTTCCTGCCTCTTATAATAAAACAATGACATACCCTGTTTTTGATCTCTGTTCTCTATTTCATGCCTTACACACTCATGCTACATGTGAAATACACATAGAAAATCACATTGTTCAACCTTGACTGTCCTTCTCCACAGCCGAGGGAGAGGGTGAGACAGATAGAAAACGAGAGGGGGGAGAGAGATGCGGGTGATGCAAAGTCATCAATTATTTATGAGTGAAATCTAATAAGAGGCGGGAGTTTAGATGGGTAGCAAGAATATTGACAGAAAGACAGAGTCCCTATTTGCTGCAGCCTCTCAAAATCATTATCTTATAAGAAATAGATCCAAAAATTGCATTGTTCTGTTTGTTAATGAGCATTCATATATATTTGGAGCTATATGGAGCAATTTTCTAATAATGGTATTTTAATTAGATGTGCACAATACTATATTACATGTGATGCATCACTGTAAATATCATATTTTGTGTGCATGCATATGCAAGATGTGTGTGCATTATGCATTAAAGGTTGTGCATATATTTGCATTTAATATTGCAGAGGAGTAGAAAAGGATTGATCTATGACATCAATCAACATCTTGTATCTCTCTGTTTGATTACATTTATGTTTTTGCCTTCTATCTATCTATCTATCTATCTATCTATCTATCTATCTATCTATCTATCTATCTATCTATCTATCTATCTATCTATCTATCTATCTATCTATCTATCTATCTATCTATCTATCTATCTATCTATCTATCTATCTATCTATCTAAGGGGGGAAACTCCCACCCCTAAGGGACACATAGCCCCCTCTGTTTGTTTGTTAACTATTCTGCTGTCCATATTTGCATACTTATTTGATTTGTGGGGTGAGTTGAGCAGCTTCCTGGTTCCTCATTAAGAATGTTTTTGTGTCTACTCATGTGTGAATGCACTGACAGCTCAAGTGGTGTTCATACTGTACAAAGCAAACTAAATGAATCCTCTTTCTCTGAAGCACCAATAAATCGTCTTGTAATTGGCTCTTCAAAGGCCAATTTTCTCAGTTTCATTGTCCTGTCTTTGTAGTTAGCACTTCTATCTCAATTGCATCAGGGTTTAGCTTTGAACTGTGCAGGCTGTGTCTCAGCTGTATCTCAATACTACCAATCAGTTGAGAGCCCTGGGACACAGCTGTATTACACCAGATTTCAAATATGTTCCGAGGTTGAAAATCTTTTATTGCAAAGTACATACAACATACAATAACTGACACTCCATGTAACACTCATATCAGTGCAGTTATAAGATACATTTATTCTATATTTTGGGTATAACTTTAATGGCTCTGATCGATCTTTTTTTTTTTTTTTTTTTTTTTTAATTTTGCCTGTAAATGACGACTCAAGTGCAAGGTACATTTTTAGTTTATCAGTGGTCATGGAGGATTTAATGTTATGCAGGAGAGTTCTTGTCCTAATGAGAAAATGTAACATAGAATATAGGGTCTTGTAGCCACAGGAGCAATCGGTATAGAATCTTTTAAAGTTAACTCTTTAACAGGATTCATAGTCATTATTTTTATCCTTGGTATTGATGCAGTTTCACTATGAACATCAAAGAAAGCATATTCATTATGTAAAAGACTGAAAAAAAAAAACAGATAAAAAGACCCTCTTCATCAAGAAGTCAAATGTTCCAATTAGCTCAAGGTGCTTCTGTGATTCTCAAAGTTAACATTGCCAATAAAGCATAGTGTTATACACTGAGGGATTTTTTTTTTTTCTTAATATTGTCAGAAGTGTCCCTGACATTGAAAGTGGTCAAAAGGCTGAGACATGTCAAGGCTTTTCTTGGATTCAGAGAAGTCTTCTGTGACCTTGAGCAAAATCACAGTGGGATAAGAGGAAGGAGCTGACAGAGTGGTGTGGCTGCTCAGTTCCTCATGAAGACTCAAAGGCATTAGCACATTGTCAGCATCAAACAAAATCAATTACAAGATTGTGGGAATTGCACTTCACACTCAAAAAAAGAGATGCATCACAATGTGGCACTTCACGTCTATTTAATTCTGTTGTCAAATCCTATAAATTCTGCCATTGAATCAAACAAAAATGTATCATCTTCTCTTTCCTCTTTTGCTGGTGACTCTAGTTTAAGATATCTCAATTTTGAGAAGAACCAAATATTTACAATCCATCTTGCATTGTCTTTCCCCTTCTCATGCTGTATATGACCTTTCCTATAAGCTTAGTGTGCAAATACGAACGATTTTGGACCAAATCCATGGTGTATAAATAATTGATACATTTATGGGGCAAGTATCTTGCTGCTTTTACAGTTTTCATCCATAAACACAGTGCTGAGTGAGGCATGAGAGAGAAATTGGCTCATTACATGTGACTGAAATATTTCTGCACCAACTGACAGTTTTACTAACATATACATAACATAAGGACATTTTGCCCCAAGTGATAAAGTCCACTTTCAGCTCTGCACTTCAAAGCTTTTAGGGATGTGCAATCAATTTGTTCGCTACTCAAGCTCCTCAAAATATAGCCAGCAACAATAACAACATCCTCTCTTCTGTGGCATGCCCTTTCCCTTCACAATGCAATGATTTCACAAAAGTTAAAAGGAGCTTGAGAATCAGGAGGGAAAGGGCTTGAATGAAGTGTGTCACTGAGGGTACATGTCTGGAGCAGTTTTTTGAAAAATGATCTTCAAATGGTGTCACTCACTCTGCACATGAAATTCATCTAAAATTGTCATTCACATGAGATGCAGACTCAGTGATGCATTGCAGTGGGTATCGTATGCATGTTTTTATATATCTGTGAGGTTTAAGGTGAACATTCACATTAAGGTCAGGACTATTGTTGGGTAATTTTTTGAGGTGTGACCATCCTCAGCCTCAATGTTTGTCATCTTGGCTGAACAGCCGAGGAGTGTGTGTCTTCCTTGAAATGGCGAGTCCTCACTTTCAGAAGGCTAGAGGTAGGGTCCCTTCCTAGGGCTGTTTGAGGGTTAGATTTGGTTTGGGGGATAATTATTGAATTAAGTTAAGATTAAGGTTAGAAGAAATGCATTAAACAGTGAGCAGTGAACACAAAATGCTGACCTGAGCATATTTAACAGTTTGATACCCTGTAACATGGAGGATCAGCAGAAGACTTCCATGACAAGTTACATCATACAAGTCCATACATAGAGAAAGTAACACCTTAAGATCCGGCAGCACAGATTTACTGTATTAGGTGTTTACTGCTGAGATTTTCAACATGTCAAATAAGTGCAAATATGAAGAACGACAGTCATTGTTTACTACAGCTGTGGTGTGCAAAAATCTCCCTGAAGGGCAGAGACAGAGGAAGAAGAATTAGGGGTTACATTCAGCTTTTAGGTTCAATTTTTGGCCATAGGTCAGAACAGAGCAAGGCTTGGGCTGATAGAGGAGACCTTAACCTGACTAGAGTCACATATAAGGTGATAAAGGGCACCTCTGGTGTGACTGAGGGCATATGAGGAGGATGGATGTGACCTGCAAGAGCACACACATATCCTGGTGAACTAAAGTTAATAAAAAGGGGATCCTCAACACCGTCCAACTGAGTTGGTGGCAAACATAGAGACTGAGATAGGCAGACAAAGAGAATATAACTGCATAACCTTTGTGCTTCTTCTGTCCTTGTCTTAACCTTTCTTCCTGATTTGCTGCAGAAAAACCTTTCCAACTATAGCTCTCATCTGTGTCCTTCTGACTAGGACGGAAAGCATCTGTAACACTCGTTGCTCTAATGATGTCCCAGCTGCCTGCCTGCTAAACTGTGTGTGCAGCCCTGACAAGTGACTTGATGCATTGCTTGATTTCACTTTTGATATGATGCCTGTCTAGAAGGTGCATTCATGTGCAAATATCAACCCATTTGCCAGAACAGAATGCTTCCGTTATACATTACTGCAAACCATAGATATATCTAATTGTAATGTTTGAGAACAAAATTGTTTCACATCAACATTTTTATACGTGTGCACATCAATATTATAGTATTTTAACTTTTCACTGTGCTTTCAGCATTCTATAAGAATTGAATGATGATATAATAAAAGCTGTGTATCTGAGAAATTACAGCAACTACTGCAACACTTAGTAAGAGTTACAGAAGGATCACAGGGCTTGGTTTAGAGAGAAAATGTCTGCACAGTTACAAGAGGTAGACCAATATATCAGCCGGCCAATATATTGATTTTTTTTTTCAATGTCAGCCATTGACCTTATTTTTTTTATTTTCTTTTTTTTGAAAGCCAATATTTGATCAGTAGTAGAAATGTTCTAAGATATTTGATCAGGCACCTGTGTCGGCAGCACTTGAAGTTCCATAAATGTTAAAAGAGTACTTTGTGTACGTGTATTAATAATTTCATTTATATTGCTGCATAAAAATCTTAATTACCTGATTGTTTCAATTTTATTTTACGGTCAGTTTGCTTTAAAAAAAAAAAAAGGCCAATATATATATATATATATATATATATATATATATATATATATATATATATATATATATATATATATATATATATATATATATAATGGCCTTAAACATTGACCTTAAAAATCATCTGTAGATATTGGCCAAATCAACCAAATTTTTAAAAAAAGCAGCATCGGCATTAGCCTTAGAAAAACTCATATTGGTTGACCTCTATACAGATGTTTGTAGTAATAACGTCCAATGTATAAGATCACAGAAATGGAATATATGCAGACGGGTATAATTACCCGAAATTAAGATATAGAATAATATGATATTACGTCTTAATATATTTTATTCTATCATTTATTTGACAAAAATGTATGTGGTTTAATACTTATTTACCTGATATGTATACTGACGCAGAGACACTGGCACATACACACTTTTATCACTGATAAATCTGGATTCCAGCAAGCTAAAGCTCTCTGTTATCCTGCCGTTCTGTCACCAGCTCACAGGAGAGAAGCAGAGAGAGTGGGGCCTCAGGTGTTTGGCTTCATAGAAGAGCCTACTGATCCTCTTCTTCTGTTTGTCTCCAGCTCTCTTTTCTTCTCTCTCCCTTTCTTGTTTTGTATCTCCACTGCTCTTTTTTGCTAATCTGAAGCCAGCTTTCCCTCATAACTTTTCACACATTTCTCTCTTCTTCTGGTTCAAGTTCAATTCCAAACTCTTAATTCACTGTTTGACCCATGATAATGCTATTGTACATCAGACAACAGATGGAAGCTTTATTGGGGCAATTTTTATGGTGATATTAAAAGTGTTCTTTAGGCTCCAACGACATGAAACCTATAGATCAGCAAGTCAGGATGTTCAGGAAAAAAATGCACACAAGCTAAAGCTGTCTCAGTCAAACTGATTGTCTTGAACTGATCAACTGAGGGTTGGTCTGATCAGCCATTTTTCTGCCAAAACAGACAAAACATCCATGATGCAGATCTTAACTAATATTTATTACCTCTGCCAAGGAACAGCAGAGGTTATGTTTTCATCGGGGTTTGTCTGTTTGTTTGTCTGTTAGCAAGATAACTCAGAAAGTTATGGACAGATTTTCATGAAATTTTCAGGAAATGTTGATACCGGCACAAGGAACGAATGATTAAATTTTGGTGGTGATCGGGGGGGGAGGGCTTATCTGCCTTGGCGAAGGTCTTCTCTTCGCTCTCCGAGTGCTTTTCTAGTTATTTATAAGCTCATACACACATATGAACATTCATATACATATAAATAATTGTATTATCTGTACTATGGGCTTAAGTGTTTTGATTCCATCTCCTTTATGTGTACACCATATATAGGTACCAAATGTGATATGGAGCATAGGAGACAAGTCTTATGTGTTTACAGACTTTTTTAAAATTTTTCAATCTCCCCTATTCTGTAACACTAACATATTATCATATGATAGCTCAAATGCAAAACACAGTCTCTAACGCTGAGTAACTAAGCTTCTTCCTGTCTGATCCTTGGCTTTGTACCTCTTAAGGTGATCTGCACTGCAACACAAAAGTTATAAGAGACAGATCTGTAAGTATAAGTGATTAACTGTTTGAGAGAAATACTCCTGATTCAATCATTTTAACATTTTAACAGTAAATAGTACAATTAGTTGGACCTTTCTCGTTTCAAACACCATAACATGTCACTATAGTTTTCTATCTCTTCCTATTCTGTCATCTTTTACTTTGGTATGGCTGTTACATTCAGGCTCACACTCAGACTCAGGAGGTCATCTGAAAAAGAGGTTGAAATGAAGGACTCTAAGTGTAGAAGTCCAATTTTATATGGACACAGTGGCTTGGGTACAGGCTCCAGTACTACAGTACATAGCACTGTGATGTTTGTCTGTAAAATGCTGCTTTTATAGTGCATCAAAATATCATACATTGTACGCATCCATACATCTTACATCCATACGTCTTGCACTCACTATAAGATGTATTTTTTTGCATTTCTCTCAAAATTCACACGCACTTACTGTAAATCACATACAAACAGCATCTGACGGTAATGAGCAATCTCAGAGAAGTCAACTGCCTCTTCCCTCACACTCCAAATGGGCTTCCCATGAAGGCAAAGATTACCACACATGAGCTATAAGCAGTGTGATGAATATTATTTATGCTACTGTAAAGTCTGATCAGTAAAGCATTTCTGGAAAGCAGATAGACATGAACAGGAAAAAATGTGAACTAAATTTAAAGCTGCAGGAGCTGAAATCAGGAGGAAAAATGCTAGCATTTGGATATTCATCTTCCATCTGCAGCTCTCTCCTCTTGGTCAGACTCAAAACATTAAATATGAATACCTAATGAATATAAGTAAATGACTAAATATGATTCGACATTGTTTGATTCTGTTATGGAAGACTGACGCCACTTTTCTAAGCTTCCATGTTAAGATGCAGGGTAGAGCAGTAGCATCATGACCAAATCATACCAGATGGATTATTCTCAGAAATTGAGAATTACAACTTTAAATCATAAATTTAACCACCTTACATGTCTGGAAATGACAGTGGTTAAAATCTTGGCATCACGGGGGAGATTTTCTACATTCCAGAAAACCCAAGGAAAGAATAGTTGCACAGATAAGATAAGATAAGATAAGATAAGATAAGATAAGATAAGATAAGATAAGATAAGATAAGATAAGATAAGATAAGATAAGACAAGACAAGACAAGATAAGATAAGATAAGATGAGATGAGATGAGATGAGATGAGATGAGTATAGAATAGAATAGAATAGAATAGAATAGAATAGAATAGAATAGAATAGAATAGAATAGAATAGAATAGAATAGAAAAGGATTTATTGTCATTACACCAGTTGTGGAATGAAATTGCAGGTGGTCTCTGCCAGTAACAGTGCACTTACACCTAAGTAGCAACACAATAGATACAGATGTTTGTTGTTTTTTTTTTAAAGTATAAAATATAAAAGTGTGCAATCAAAAAGATTTAAAAAAAAAAAACAAAAAAAAAAGTAAAGTAGTATAAAATGTGCAAATGTAGTAGTAGTAGCGTAAACAATGTAAACATTTGTAAGATAAGATGAGATAAGACAAGACAAGACACGACGAGATAAGATCAGATCAGATCAGGTAAGATAAGATAAGGTAAGATAAGATAAGATAAGATAAGATAAGATAAGATAAGATAAGATAAGATAAGATAAGATAAGATAAGATAAGATAAGATAAGATAAGATACTACTTTTATCGTCCCATACTAAAGAAATTAGCATTTTGTGACAGCAGGACAGTACAGAGCAGAATAAAGTGCACTCACAGAAAACAATTGATAAAATAAGACAGATTTAAAAAAAAAACAAAAAAACAATAAATATATAAAATCTAAGATGTAAAATTTATATACAAATAAAGTGCAGGACAGAATAAAATACATATCTCATGTCCTCTTAGTTTTTCCCACTGATGCTAAAAAACAATCAAGCACTGCAGCTTTAAGTTAAATAATTGTCTCACAGCAGATGTTTTATCAAACACCAGTACAAAAAAACCATTGCTGCAAAAAGCTACTAATCATCTTCAAAGTCATTAATTGCCTTTGTTTTCCAGTTGCATATATTAAGCGCTACATTGCTGTTAACACTAAAAATACAAGTAAACCTGACAGAAATGTTTGTGAACCACTGGTCCACATTAGTAGACTCTTCTGTAACTTATCTGTCATGTAGACCAGTGGTTCACAAACATTCTGTCATGTTTGTTCCATTCTGACAAGGCCTCGTGTTCATAACAAGAGACCTAAAAACGAACTGCCTCCAGGTTTATGTCCAAGATTAAACTCAAATCAATGTTTCAGTGTTGCAATACAAAATAAATCTGTAATGTGATTATAATAATTATAGTCCATTTGCACTGGTGTGTGGATGTGTGCGTCTGTTTCTTTGTGAAAATCAGTTTACAATATATATAAGGATTGCAATATAAGGAAGTTTTTGGCTGATCCTTATTTTTGGATTGACTTTCAAAGGGCTGTTGGAGGGTTGAGAGTTGGGGTAACAGAGTCACTTGGATAAAATGTATCTATTATACTGCAAGCTATGAATACATAGAATCTCACTGGAAAAATCAGCTTCTTTGTTTATCTTTGCCCTTGCTTTATAAGTTTTTGCATGATTTCCATCAGTTTTTAGTGGAGGGGCTAATAAATGTTGTTCATACCCAAATGTAGTGTAACATGAGGGTTCGTTGGTGGTTAATGGTTCATTCTTTATAAAATGAGACAGCAGCACAGAGACATATTTCTTCTTAAACAATGCTTTACATTTTCACACATGGCAACTACCACCACAACACTTCCTGACACATCATCTCACATGACCGAACTAACCAATCAGGACCTAGCAGTATTTATATAGGTAAATGTAAGTGATTTAGAAAGGCAGATTCAACAGATTATCTTAGCTGCTTGTATACAACAAACGAGAATAATTAAATGTGTAAATGTGTAAATAATTATTTTGCAAACATAAATGTAAATAGTTAATTGGGTAAACACTGTCGATATATTTTTTAACAAATACATGAAATAACTTATTCCCTGTAAAATGAATTTACTTCCCTGTTAAACCTTACATTTCTTCAACATAAATTCCCTTAACTTCTGAGCCTTACAGTAGTAAGGAATGGCAGCAATCTTTAATACTGGATGCAACCTACTAGATAACAGACAAAAGAAGAGGAAGTCAGTTCAGAGGAAATGTGGCTGACTCATTTTAAAACAACCCACTCCTTCTGTACATATCAACACTCCATTACAAGGTAACAGAAACAATAATGATTTTTATTTTGATGTCATTATACAGTAATGAATGTTATTTTTAATTTCTGTTGGATTAGTTACAAAGATTAAACCAAGCCTATAAGTGCAGGTAGTACCTAAAAGTAACCATAAAAAATCTTTTAATACTTACCTGTGACAGTAATTTATGAAAGTGGCATCAACAGTTAAAAACATTATTTCTGGAGATGCTGAAATGGAGCATATTTGTGGTTTAGAATGTATCCATTTACAAGAATGTAAAATGGCCACATTTTATTCTGCCATAAGAGTCGGTTATGGTTAATGTTCAGCATTTGTATGTTCAGATGTGACGGTAACAGTCTGGGTTAGGGACTAGATAGCACATTCGTGTCACTGAATATCCTCCCAAAGCTACTTGGTGCAGACATGAGTGTGTACAACCTTGTGCCAAGTTGGATTATTGCATTCTGAGGAGCTGAGCTGGCTGATGAAGTCACTGATGCTGCAGGGGGCTCTGGACCCTCATCAAAACATCTTGTGTGTGTAATGCCTTGACATTTTTATGACAATCGTTTTTCAGAACAACATGTTTGCCAACCTCATGGGCAGCTGCCAAGTTTTTATGTCTTGGATTTACATTTGGTTCTATGTCACAAAGACAAAAAGCTGGACTATATACACTGCAAATTATTTGGTTCTTACCAAGATGAAAAAAAACCAAACAAACTTAGATTTAGAAATGTAAGTTAATTCATCTTGTTTTAAGAGTTAATTTCTTATTTGAAGTGTTCAGCTTTACACTATAATCTTAAATCAAGCACAACCTTATCTTTTGTGTCTCAAATAGGCAGGAAATATTAAAATGAGGTAAATAAATGTGAAAATAAGATATATTATATCTCTCCCCCAAAGTCTCATCAAAATAAATCTTGTTTTAAGATTCAGTAATAAAGTCAAGTTGCTAGATTCAAGTCACACAAAAAGCATCTGAAAGAAACAGAGTTTATTTTACTTCAAGCATGCGCTGCAAAAAATCAATCTGGGGAAATGACAGCAACAAACTTTTTAAAACTTTTTTTGTCATTTGCAGGCTTGAAACATGACAAAAATAATAACATAGTTTAATATGACCCTTGACTAAACTGAAAAATGACTGAAAAATTCTTGCGTCCAGTAGGAATGTCATAGAGATATGAAACCAAAGCCCGATTTTTTTGTCTTTCACTTCCCTGTTAAATTTCTGTCACTAACATGTTTGACAAACTCCACATTTCCACAATCACTGTTTATTCATTTCTGACTTTTTTCAACATACTATAAATCGATACGTTCACAAGTCTCACCTGCAGAAATTTTTGAGATAGGATGTACATTTATCGATTAATATCAGTTTGTTTAAGAGGTGGTCTCTTAGTTAATTTAACATTGACACCCATTTCTCCTCCATAAGGAGGAGAATTGGTAGCCTGATAAACACAGTGACTGTTGAGTTCAGTCAATTAGGCATTGGACTCCAATGTGGTAGACCTGGGTTTGATTCCATGTTGAAGCAGTCCTTTCCAGCTGAATCAAATGCTTGTTATAAGAATTTTTTCTACTTCTTACTCTTATTTTAAGACTTAAATTCTTATAGCCAGCTCAGTCAGCTTATATTTAGCAAATTTCACCTATTTTGAGGCTGTAAAAAGTTAAATTTTAAGTAATATCTTAAACCCAGCATTTTTTGCTTATTTTAAGCTTTCTAAATACATCTGTAGACATGCTTATTTCTAGATTTAACAATCTTTATTCAGTCATCAAGTGAAATTATCTTGCTGCATGGACAGATAATTTCACTGTTTTTGAGTACCTTTTTCCTTAGATTTAGGTTTTTATCTTGTTTTTAGACATCCCTTTTTTTGCAGTATAGAAAGTTGAAATGATCAGTGAATTGATCAGAGCAAGTTCAAAGAGGAAATAACTAACAATCAGTGCCTCAGGCATTTACCCAACACTCAGTATAGAGCAGCTGATTCCATATTCATGTAGCATATTGATGGCTTTACATCGCCCTGTGCTGCTTATGTCGTAAATATCTGTAATATAAATGTGTTGAATCAGAATGACTTCCTCAAGGGCCTGGATGTTTTGGTGAAGGTCACAGGTAAATGACTTCTACAATCATCTCCAATCAGTTTTTTAATTCCTCTACAGATGGGTGACCTCACCTCTGGCCACTGTTCTTTCAAAGGACCACAGCCTTTCATTGGCTTCCATTCTGGTACACCAATTAGTGTGAGTGCATTGATTTTAGTCAATTGTATTGACTGTCCTTACTGACCTACTCATTCCTTAGGGTTGAAGATCAATAAACATGATCATTGATTACTTGTGTAATGAGCATGGATTTACTTACAGCTTTTCAGCAGGAGTTACAAAAAATAATTATAGTGCAGTTGCACTCCTGCCTTTGTCCACTCTGTTGTTTCTCCTCTACTGGCAGATTCTCTTTTAACACCTTCATTGCCCTTTACAACTTTTGTCTTTATGCTTAACAGACAAATCAAATCAAGGGGCTTCACAGTCTGTACATTACATAATAACACTCTTGGACCCTTTGTTCAAGTAAAGAGAAGCTCAAAATAAAAGTATTTTAAAATGGTAAGAATTGAGGAAACTCGTGAAAGAACCACAAATAAAGTTTTTTTCTTTCACAGACGGTGTGATAGGGGTTAAAACTACAGAAATATGCACTTATATTGACCAGAAAAATCTACATATGTATTATACACATTTGTTTAATATACAGGACATAATCAACACACTAATGACTGTACTGCCCTTATTGGTTTTCTCTGTCTCTCTCTTTCACACACAAATACAGACACTAACTTCAATGTTAGTCTCTCAGTAAATACTTACAGGAACAGGTGGTTGGGGGTCTTAAGCTCAACTGAAAACTCTATAAATACTTTCACAGCATTGTGACTATTCTTAATTGTTCCCGTCAATGTATCATAGTGCCAAATTACATCATTAATAGAGTTGTATTCTGTCAAGATGGACCGACAACTATGCATATACATCGTAATACAGTGCTGTATTCCACATCTAAGAAAAATGATAATATGCAAGATTTATTATAAGGTAACTGCATTGAATAAATAGGAGTGATGATCATGCTAACTGCACATTATAAGGCTCCTCCTCTCTCCTAAGATAATTCTAGGTGCTAAATGCCTTGTGTTTTGCTTGAGCACTAATTCCATTTGTGAATATCCAAACACTGACATATGTAGTCTTCAAACAACAATGTTTAGCATGACAGAAATTCCAAAACATCCTGACCTCATAGCTCAGAGGTTTTTTCTTTGTGCAGAGCAGCAACTGTTGCTGAAGTACAAATAGTATTATGGAGAAACAAGCATAAAGGCTGTATGTCTGTATGTGTGGAGTGCACATCTCCCTCTGAGTAAACAGACATGAGCAGCATTTAAATTTATTTAAAACACATGTCAAAACACTTTTTGAGCATTTTAATCGTTTGCATTTCAGCATGAAAGAAAAAAATGATTGTAATTTGTAATCAAATACCATAAGAGCTTGTATCTGTTGACTGATACAGGCATACTGTTACCCATAAAGTTGGAATAATTTTGTTTTTAGACACATTCTTTTTATTCCTATTTACACACATCAGTAATCACCTTTGATCAGGCACAATAACAGTCCCAGTTACACATTATCTATCAAGATTAAATCACATTGTCACAATCATTTCATGAGAAGAGTTAAAATGTTTTTTGTTTTTTTTTATTTATGTACACAAGTTAATATGTCCATGTATTCCTAACTAATACTCATTTCATTTCCAAGTTTTATGCTATAGGAATGTTAACTCTTTCTTGCCAAATTTTGTGTTTAAAATTTATTTTTGTAATTTCAGAATACAAATGGTTCATAACATAGATTTTCATTTTAACAACATTTTCTAAAACCAGTGTTTAATTTTATGACATTGTTATTATACTTATTGTATCTTTGCCAATCTTTGCATGTGCTCATGGCTGTTTTCATTTCTTTGCATATTCGTGTGCTACAAATGTCTCCTCAGAAATAAGATCTCATCATCTAAATTTACAGCTGTGCTAGAAGGTAATGAATGCTGTATATCTGCTGTATCAGCAGAAAGAGCCCAGAGACCACACAGGAAGGAGTCCACAGCTGCGTCAGTCTGACCTGAGGTCTTAGTAATACAATACCTGATTATATCAATACTGATTCTATTTTAGCTTCTTACTCTTCATAGGATGTACTTTGTAAAATGTATATTTTATGTTTTATGTTAAGTTTGTAATGTCTCCTTAAGTATTTACTTTAAATCTCATCGTATAAAACCACATATTTTTTCCAATATGTCACTTCATTATTATTATCCTGGGAGGCAAGGGGTGTTGTTTTTGGTTCAGTTTGTTTGTTTCTTTGTTTGTTTCTTTGTTTGTTAACACTCTAGCAGCAAAGCTATTGGTTGAATTCATACCAAATTGGGTTTATAGACTGCCAGGGACCAGGAATAGAACTGATTACATTTTGGGAACAGTAGGTCAAAGTTCAAATTTTTTATGAGTTTTTCAAATCCTTTTTTTTCCCCATTTACTTAGAATGGATGACATTTCACATGTCTGTAGCAGCAAAACTATTGGCTGAATTCATATCAAACTGGGGGTATAAACTGCCAGTGACCCAAAATAGATGTGGTTACATTTTGGGAAAAGTAGGTCAAAGTTTAGATTTTTTCATGAATTTTTTAAATCTTTATTTTTCTCCCATTTACTTACAACGGTTGAAATTTCAAATGTCTATAAAAACATCAATTTTGTTTCAGTTTACTTCAGACTTGGCACATATATAGAGGCAATTGATATGCTGACATCAGCACACACATAGATGTGATGACATCAGCTGGATCGATGCCAAAATAAGCTACAGTATGTGAGGGGCGGGGTTTGTTGTGCCTGGCACCACTTGTTGTTGTGTATGTGTGGTCTTTTCATTCTCATTAAGTCTCCAGGTTGAGGTATTTCTTGAGGTGAAAGGGTAGCGGCAGTGCAAAAATTCCACCAGGTAGGACTCCACGATCTAGGAGGCTATTCCCATGGCAACCTTGCACAGGTGAGGCAAGTCACAGGGACCCTCAGTGATTTTGTGGGATGTGATCTCTCCATTCCTTAATCTGAAGAACCTGTCATCCTCTGATCTGCAACTAGAAGACCAGAGATTTCACCTGACTATTCTAACTGCAATGCTAGTTACCCAAGCATCAAGAATCAGAATCAGAATTCCAAGGGGAAATATTTGTGCATTACAGTTGCTCCATTCAACTTAATAAAAAGCAATTATTAGATTATTAATAGAACAAATGACCAAATATACATATTAAAACACTCTATTAAACAGCTAGAACAGCAAATTTCACATATGTACCGGACAATGTTTTATCAATATGATGATTAAAGAAATATGCATAAATAAATGTGCAAGAACTGTTGTGTTCAGTTGTTATATAAATGAATACAAGGAGAGGAAAACTGCAAAATGTGCTATTTTTAGCTTGCATGTTTATTTTTCACAAATCTCAATGGGTGTAACATGAACGCAAGTGAGCGCCTTCAAAAAGAGCATCAGGCAGTTTATGCATCTCCTCCTCAGAATATTCGACGGCTGAGTACCAAATGGCAGGAGGGAAAACAAGGAGACTTGGATGATGAAGCTTGGATTTCTCTGCTTCTCCAGTGTACCATGTTGGACGAGGAGCTTAAGTGTATTATCGAAACAGTTCCGAGCCACCACTTCTATCACAGGTCTCAACCCATAAAAGGTGTCACTCAGTCTTAAAAATCTAAACATATTAAAATGTCACAGAGGCAACACCATAAAGACTTCAGCTACCATAAAACCTACATATTGGTGAGATTGATTGATTTATGTGAAGGAAGGTTACCCTCAAGTGAGTGCCAGGTCATCAGTCACATGCAGGGCAAATGTGGTAATGTTGTTCATTGGCAGATATGCATTAGACCTGTTTCTCATGCGGTGACTCAAGTAAAAGAGCATCCATTCAGTCCAGACATTTAGATACTTCCTGTACTGCTTGTGATGAGCAGACTGGGCAACATGAACGACTCTAAACATGGCCATTTTAAAAGTACATGTGTCTTAGATGTCTGACATGATGCACACTGCTATGTAGAGCTGATGGGATTTGATGTTATCATATAACTGGATACCTCAACGGACTGGGCATCTCATGGGACCCCATCATCATCCTCAGCAATATAATCCCTGCAATATAATCATCAAAAAAATCATCATCATCATCATCTACATTACTCTGAGTTTCCCAACTTTCAAAACAGCAGATTCGCTTAAGAAGTCACTGTACACTGCAAAAATCAAAATCTTACCAGGTGTATTTTTCCAATTTCTAGTGAAAATATCTCATCACACTTAAAATCAGACATAATCATCTAAAGAGTAACTTGCAAGTGAGATAAAAGAACATATTTTTAGACAATAGAGCTTGAAAGTCTTATTCCAAGAAATCTCACCAAGATAATTTTCACTTGTTGGCAGAATGAATTAAGCAAAAAAAAATAAATCTTGAATTAAGCAAAAAAAAAATCTGCCAATGGAACAAATGAAAATTATCTTGGTAAGATTTCTTGAAATAAGATTTTCCAGATCTATTGTCTGAAAATATGTTCTTATATCTCACTTACAAGTTACTCTTTAGGTGATTATGTCTGATTTTAAGTGTGATGAGATATTTTGACTAGAAATGAGAAAAATACACTTGGTAAGATTTTGATTTTTGCAGTGCACCTGAATGACAAAAAGGTATCTTGGTATAGATCAGGGGTGTCAAACTCATTTTAGTTCTGGGGCCACATTCAGCTAAATTTGATCTGCAGTGGGCCAAACCAGTAAAATAATAACATAATGATATATAAACAATGTCAACTCCAAACTTTTCTCTGTTTTAGAGCGAAAAAAGTAAATTTGCATTATGAAAAGGTTTACATTTACAAACTATCCTTTCAAAAGATGTAAATTACATGAACAAACTGAAAAAATAAGTGTAATTTCAACAATATTATGCCTCAGTTTATCATTTACACATGTACATTATAACTTACAGATCACACACACAAAACATTTAATAACAGGCAGAATATTGTTGGAATTGCACTTACTTCTCTTAAGACATTTCAGGTTGTTCATATTTTTTCAGGTTATTCACATTTTTTGCAAAATTATACTTTGTTTTAGTGTAAATACATGAAAATATTTACATTTACAAAGAGAAAAAATTGGAGTTATTATTTCTATGTTATTATGATAGTATTTGACTGGTCCTGCCCACTTGAGATTGAATTGGTCTGAATGTGGAACCTGAACTAAAAGGATTGTTAATATCTCAGCGTAATTTTTGCATTTCACAAATTAACCCCAAGGGCTGGACTGGACCCTTTGGCAGGCCGGATTTGGCCCCCGGGCCGCATGTTTGACACCTGTGGTGTAGATGTTCATATCTGTATTGGTGAATGTTGTGATCTGGCACAGGACAGAATGGTAATTGATCCAAGCTATGATGACCAAGTCTGTTAAAAAGTTGAACTTTCAGAAGGACCTTAGACCAGATGGTGTTTCAGTTCTTTGACTAAAATAATTTCCAGATGAGTTGACACCAAACTGGAGCTATTTACCAGTATTACTTGACACATCCACCATTACTACTATTTGGAGCAGAGCTGCCACTGTGCCTGTTCCAAAGAAGCCTTTCCCACACAGAATAATGATTTTAGACTGTTAGCTGTAATGTCTATGAAGTCTTTTGAACACATTATGGTAGGGAGTCTCTGAAGTCAGACACACATCTGTTAGACCCTATAATGATGGCAGAAACACAGGGGATGTGTTCAAATCACTACTACACACCTACTTGCACATAACACTTGCAGCTGAGACATTTTCTTCTGGCATGTGCTTCTCATTTTCCTTTCCCCTTTCTTGTAGTTTGTCTTCTATTGCTGTGTGTTTGGCAGACTGGCAAACAAGCATATATTTATCATTCAAATCACCTCAGAAAGGTTTCTGGCAACAAAACCCAAAGCCTAAATTTAAATTAGAATACTACTTTGATTTTCCTCTTATTATACACACTTCAATGTAAATGGTTTGTGCCGATCACTGACAGCAGCTTAGCCTTTTAGCTTGCAAAATTGTAATAGCAAACCAAATAAATAGTTCAAACTGAAGGACAAACAAGAGGAAAATGTGTCTCAATAAAAAATACATTTTCAGTTACTTATTCTAAAATGTGACGTTAACTTGTGTTCAACATCATTTTGAAAAAGAAATGAGCAAACAGCATTGAGACAGCTAAAGCAGTTTTCCTCAGTAGTTATTATCATATTAATTGTTATATGACCACTTTTTTTAAAAGTTTTTTTAAAAGCTGTCTTTGTCTGTATACCTACGGTTCATTGCCAAAGCCAATGAAACACTGGTGAGCTCAGGAGCACAAAAGAATTATTTTCAAAACTACATCACCATGTATTTTTCGTTTGTGTTATGGAGCCTTTCAGAAGTTGGCAATGGTAATCACAAGTAAAATGAAACTGAAATGGCAAAAATGATAGGATAAAGCATCAGAGTTGAAGCTTTTTAATGATGACAAGCATTTGTTTCTTTTGTTTAATCAAACTGGAAGATATTAGCAATAACATTTTTTTAGCTGTTGGGAAGGTTCCATCTCTCAAAGATAAGTGTGTGCATATTGTGGTGCCTGATGCCAATGGAAAAACTATTCATTTGTGAACACACATCTCCAGTTTATTCACTGATTCAAAGGAGTAATAACTTAAATAAACAAGAAAAGCACTCGGAGAGTGCAGACCTCCGCCAAAACAGATCTGCCCCCCCCCAATCACCACCAAAATTTAATCATTTCTTCCTTGGGCCAGTATCAACATTTCCTGAAAATGTCATGAAAATCTGCCTATAACTTTTTGAGTTATCTTGCTAACAAACAAACAAATAAACACGCAAACATGCACGCAAACACACAAAGCAAAGTGATCACAATTCCTCCTGGCAGAGGTAAAAAGAAAAAGAAAACTAACAAAACTTGCAATTTAGTCTAATCATGGGTTTCTCTGCCCCTGCTCATAAAAATAGCTTCAAAAGTGAAGTTGTTTTGGCTGTGGTTGCAATAAATGATTTACTTCAGTTAACTCTAATTTCCATTATAGCTTCCTGCCATTACCAATAATCCTGATGTTGTGATGATTTTTATCTAATTATGAAAACAAATGTGATAAATGGTCTATTTATGGCTATAACTGTAATAACCCAGCACCCCCAAAAGTAAAATGTAGCAGGATAATAATTAATTATAATGAAAGGATAATAAAATAAGATCCATCTGTAAACAATGTCCAGCTTGTCCAAGAATGTCCAACTCTGTAGGTAGGCTATGAAATCAATTTTGTTACACAATTTTAGTTGAATACTTGCTTATGTGTACATGCAAGCTGTGATCATGCCATAGATATGCAGACATGCAAACACCCACACACACTCTGTGCAGCATGTTCTCTGAGAATGAATAGACAGCTGCCTCTCTAAAAGTGAACTGTAATTAACACCTTTAAAACCAACATGCCAGACTCATAAATAAAACAATCCGATTAAGATCCTGGGAGACATTAAAAGTGGATTAGCCTCAAAGATGTAAATATCCTGCGCTCATTTTCATCATAGTATTCAGGATCTAGAGCCTGAACCATCATTAGGGAACTTGGTGGGCAGCAATATATGCAAATGTTTCTGAGCGAAAAGGGTGTGAGATGGGCAAAGAGATAAAATGACTTGGAAAAAAGAGAAGGGGGAGAGTAAGCGAGGTGCCAATCACACATAACTGCCTTGACTCTAAATCCAAGGGATTTACATTTCCCTTATTACTCGACATTAAAATCCACACCCATACAAATACCAGTAACAAATATGCATACATAACTAAAACCACTTGTGCTCTGTCAAGTTATTTAATAAGTTTTTCCATAGTAATTCAATAGGTTTGGAAAAATGTACAATTATAGTATACATTTTTATGAGCTAGGGTAGAGGCGTAATTTTCCGAGAAAAAAAAATAAATTCTCCAATTAAAGAAATTTGCAACAACAACAACAACAACAACAAAATCCCAATATTTTTCATATACACTGACTTTGCCTCTACAGTAAGATAATCAGTGAGCTGGAATATTGCTGCTTGTCATTTTCTCCATTCAGCCTTATCTAATGTTGGGTCTGTTATTTCTCAACAGATGGAGAGATTCAGGCAGATACTCATTTTTCTCCCTCACACACACTTATTATTACAAACACATGCACTCAGTCAGACATGTGCAACCACATACGAACAGATGCAAGATTTTATTTTTTTGGTTTTTTTTGCATCTTCTCCTGTTGTCAGTATGACATGCTCTGACATAATTGTGACTTTGATAGCTTGTTTCAGATAACAACACATTTTTAACACATGTTTCCTTGTACATTTAGCTTACTTCATTATATTTAGTAGAGTGTTTTGTATTAATGAAACTATAAGAAATGGGGTTCTAAGACACATAGGCATTAAACCACCTATAGATTAAAAAAAAAAAAAAATGCATGCAGTATCTCTTGGTCTTTTGCCTGGCACTTTTCTCATTTTATCTGCTGCATTTGAAGTACTGCTGCAGAAACATACTCATAAGGGTTTGGAGTGAATCTCAAGAGATGGAGAGGAATGATTTCAATGGAGAGATGTAAAGATGGGGGAGGATAAAAGTACCAAGATGCTATGTAGGATGTAGAAGGGTAAGGGTGGTGTAGAAGGGAAGGGAACAGACAGCTGGAGGATGGGAGATGAATGAATGAGTACATGTGCAAGTGGTCAACCAGGATAGATTGATGTCCCCAATATCCATCAAGGTCAAGGTCAGTGATCAAATCAGAGATAGCTTGCACATATTTATCTGTCATTTTATTTAAGGTTTTCTCCTGCATTTCTCTCCCTCCCTCTCTCTCTCTCTCTCTCTCTCTCTCTCTCTCTCTCTCTCTCTCGCTCTCTCTCTCTTTTTTTTTTTTTACTTTTTACTTTTTTAGCTTTTTTCTGATTTTCTCCTTCATTTGTCACACTGGTTGTGAAGAGTACAGTCATCTAACATTTGATAAGGTGCAATTTGAGCTTCCTTTTACACAGCCAAAATTAGGCACCTTCTGGCTGGTTTCCATGAGCCTGACTGATAAAGCAGCAACTACAGCATGAGTAGATGGTTTCAGTGCTTTGCATCATCTAGCCAACAGCCTGTTTTAGTTAAAGTCAGCTGTGCACTGTGTGTTGCTGCTTGTGTAAAGTCCTGTGCAAAGGGCAGGTGCTCATCTGCAAGTGTATATTATGAGTTATGTGAGGCTCCCTTTTCACAACTCTCTGAAAGTGCTTAAATTGCACAGATGATTTGACAGTAATGTAAAGGCATACATATAGTGCTGTAAAGGCAGGCAATATAATGTTTTCAAACAGCAGGATTTACTGTGTGTTACTTTTACCAATTGAATGACAAAATCCCTTTCAAGCAAAGATTTTCTTTCTATTACTCTCACTCATTTTAACAAAAGATGTAATTCATACCTTTCTGCAGCCTCAGAATGCAGCAAAGCCAAGTGTTTAAGTCAGTCTATAGAAAAATAAAATACACTGTCTAACCAAAAACAAGTTGCACACAATATTTCATGTTTAGTTTTGTCTAAACATGTCCGTGTATATTGTGATTGTCAGTTCACCTCAGTTTTTGGATACATAATTTTTGCTGAACCTACATCTGACTGACTCAGGCACCCCCCAGATCATGACACTGCCCCCATAGGCTTGTACTGTGGGAACAAGGCATGATGGGTAATCACTTCATTCACCTCCCTTCTCACCCTGATGGTTGCTTAAGAAATGAAAAGCTACTCACTGTATCGGTTTGGGTTAAATACTTTGATGCAGCTTGAACTTATTAATCACTTCAGTAATTATTGAATGAAAGAACTTAACCTATTTTCTTAGTTGAATCCAGATTCAGAGTGTGAAGAGAGGGGGATAAGTGGTAAAAAAAAAAAATTACCTTTTCACTCAAGAGTTTTCATTTAAGAAACATTGTGCACTAATGATACATAGTTTTTTCCAGTTAAGTACATTAGTACATTGTACTTGAGTACAGTTAAAGTACAAAAGATCAGCATTTATAATTTTATTTGTTTATTTTTACTTCTTCAAGGTTTGAAATCATTAATCAGTTTTAGTTTGAAGGTTCAGTGTGTGATATTTATGTGATGAGAGTTTAAGGTGTTTGTTTTCTGCATTCTGGGCTTTTTAGTTAATGGAATATCAACTCTAGTCCATGCTCACACATAACAGATAATGACACTACCTCAGTGCTGAATGAAAACCACTTTAAAACAGAAAACAGGAGAAAAAAATGTGGAAATCTGTTCTAGCCTACTGTGGAAACACAGCATTCTGGTGGCTCACCTGGTAGAGCACATACCACATTCAGTTCCTGGCCCAGGTTCTTTGTTTCATGTCATTCCCTTGCCTCTCTTCCACTGTTAACCAATAATGGTACTAAAATAAGAAGAAAACAAGTGGTGCCAGGCACAACAAGCCCCGCCCCTTGCACATATTTTGCCCATTATAAGTAAATGGGAAGATTTTTTAAAAATTAAAAACAAAAATTGAACTTTTACTTACCTTTCCAAAAATGCTATGAGTTCTATTCTGGGTCACTGGCAATCTACAAACCCAATTTGGTATGAACTGAAACAATAGTTTACTGCTAAAGTGTTACCAATAAAGAAACAAACAAACTGAACCAAAACCAATACCCCTTGCTTCCCCTTAGGAGGCGGGGTAAAAATAGATTCTAAATTCTAAAATGACAGCAGCTGTAATCAGCAGAAAGTGGCTAATTAGTACACAGGGCAAAAAGCCTGTGGATACTGTGTTATTTACACACTATGCAGCCATGGCCCTGAAGATTGGATAGGTGGCTTGTGACCGATGGGTCACCAGTTTAGCAGAGAAATTGTTGGCTGATGTCCCCTTCAGCAAGGCACTTGAACCCCCCCATTTGCTCCCAGAGTGTCTGACATGGAAGCCCACTGGTCCTAGTCTGCAGTGTGTAGTGCGTTCCTGGATGTTTAACCAGTGATGGGTTAAAGGCAGAGGGTCAGTTTTGGTGTGTGTTGCATGTCCCTATGTAAAATATAAACTGACAAAGTATTCTTCTTCTTATCCACTGAAAATCCAGCCAGACCAGGGCCCATGTAGACTAGTATTTCACATGCTGTTCTTGTCCATGCCTTCCCACCCTGATCAGTGGCTGCAGACACAGTACACTGCACTAATATTGTACATTTTAAAATGTAATTTTTGAGGCAGTCAGAAGGTTTTAAAAAAACAAACAAACAAGAAATCATCAACATTGGTGAGAGGAGATCGTTTATCCTGCAGTACCAAAAGTGGCCACTGGAGGAACTGGAGACTATGAGAGAGGTGGGGTTGTGTCTAGTTCTCTTAATGCTTATATGATATCAACAGCTGATTGTGTTCTGTGAATATTATAATGAATGTTATTCATTTGAACCTTCTTAAAATGCCCTGAATCATACAACTAGAACTTTAAGATTTCATTTGTGTTGCTACTTGGAAAACTTGTGCTCTATACTTTGTCTTGTTTTGGTGAGTGGGTCTGAAAATCCTGTAGTATTATGGTCAACAAAAGAGAGTGTCAACCCTTTTGATGAATGTGTATGTCATGCTGTCACCACCAGTACACACAGAGACTAAGATCAAGTCTGACAGCCAAAGGCTTGAGCTGCACACAACATTACAGGCTTTAAGTGTGTGTGAGTGTGTGTGTATTAGTTATTTGTGAGAGGTTTTGGGTGACAGAACAGCGTGGTCTCACCTTACCATCACCTGTCTCTGGCAACAGATGTTCACACAACAGGATTATTTACCCACCAACCACATAATGTGTGATTGTGATTGTGTGTATGTGTCTAGGGGAAATAACTGAGGGTCATTAATCTAAAGCCCAGCTATGAAGCAACTCTTCCAAAGTACACATAAATACACGCTCGCCACATGGATCCATCTCCTTCATATAATAAAAGCATTGTGGAGCAGGTGTCATGTCATCATCTGCTCATTCCATGTGATCCTAATTTGATAGCTCTTGTCCTCGCCTTTGATGAGATGGAGAAGGACATCATGATAGGACGTCCTTGCTCAAAAAGCCACTCCAAAACATATTTTTCCATCAACTGAATGAAGGTACACAGTGTAGAAGAGGAAATATTTCCCCAGTTTATTGCCCAACACACGGCTACACTTTAAGCTCCCATCTCATCCATCACACTCCAACAATAGAGATGTCGTCCACTCCCCTAGACAGCTGCTCAGTCACAGCCCCCTGAAAGTGTGTCTGTGTCTGTGTACGTTTGTGCTGGTGTTTGTGTTTCTATGCGTATGTGCAAATATGTGCATAATGAGATTTGATCATCGCAAAAAGATTTTAAACTCACTAAAAATTAGACTCACAAAGACACTGTATTGCCTGTCTGACACTGTCATTGTACTTCATTGAATGGTAATCATTTGTAGATAGTTGAAAAGATTGATTATTCTTTTGTTGACAGTGACATGTCATCTCCTCCATAATATATTGAGGGAACTTTTTAATTAGAAAAGAAATTAGAACCGTGGGCTGCATAATTACCAGTGGTATTAAGCAAAGAGAAAAAAGAAGCACAAAACTGCATGGACAAATCAGCTGTGAAGACAAACCAGTCACATGAATAAAATGTTGTATGTCACTGAAAACAACAACATTCATGTCAACATTTTTGAGCTAGCAGTACCTTTCATAACAACATTCATAGTTCATGGTGCTTTTCAACAGTGTGGTCGAGTGAGAACGTTCATATTTAAACTTTTATTACTTAAACATCTGCCGTTGACCAAAAGCATCTATTGATCGAAAATGTTTATTAACTGTTGAACCACTAATCCTGCATCACCATCATCAGATCCATTTGACCCATTTGGACATTCAGAGGCTCCGTAGTATATATGGAAACACTATCATTTTCTGTAACACTAACTCACCAGTAAAACCCATGTAGTTTGATTAATGGCAGGACTGTAGATGCTTGTTTTTATGTTCAGTTGCCAAAAAAGTAATTTTTCTTCAGTTTTCTCTGTTTTGATAAAATAACCTTTAACTGTGCTCTGAGCTTTTAAGGACATCTACATGATTGGTAAATTAAATTTAGGAAAATACCTGATTTTCACACACACACACAAAAAAAGCAAAATGCAGAGGTTTAGTAATATAATAAATGGTAATAAAACACTTAGGAAAGGTTACATTTAGGGACAAATTCCTTTGGACATCCCAAAGAATTAGTTCAAGGTCTTTAAGGGTTAAAGGTATACTGTACGATGTGGCATTTTTGCACTTTTTTTTTAAACTTAATTTTTATTTGGTTTTGCTCATAGAAACATACAAGACATTTTACATACATTAACATATTCTAATCAAACATCCCCATATGGCAAACATGAAGAAAAAGAAAAAAAGTATATCTGTAGAAGTTTATTACAATTAATCACAAATGAAACATGAATGACAAAAAACAAAACAAAACACACGTATACAACCACTTCTGAATGCTTATTGCATTAAAAGCTTAATCATGGAACTCCATCTCTTTGTAAACATCTCTCCCTGAATTCTAAGTGCATAAGTAATTTGCTCCATCTGATAGATTTCCCTCCCTTTTTCAATACAAATGTTATATGTTGGAGGTTCAGGTTTCAACCACTTGATAGTGATGCATTTAATGGCTGCCGTTAGTAAAATTCACAAGAGGTATTTTCGGTTATTTCCCTCTAAACCTTCTGGGATTTTTACACTTTTTATGGTTAGTTTAAGCACTGACAGCACTTGATCAGGGTTAGTGAAAGGAACAAGGACTTGGTTTAATACACAACATTCATAAAGATGGGATTTAAAAAAAAAAAAAAAAAAAAAAGAATATTCACAATGCATTTAGTAATACTTAAACCAAGTCAATACAATTCTGAAGTGAAGTGTTTATATTTCCCAAACCTAAGAACTCAAAGGTTTCATACAGAAGAAGTCTAAAAAGACACAATATAAATGATTCATAATGTGCACTATTTAGTATTATTTAAAACAAACCACAAACCGTTTCAAATCTCAAGCACTTTTATTACCTAAATCTGAAAACTTCTGCTGAAAGTTGAGAAGAGAACACTAGTGTCTGATGGCAAATACTGACTCTTTGTATATCCACACTCCTCTGGCTATTGAGGAAAAACAAAACAAAACAAAATAAAAGACAAATGACATCATAGATTATACGTATCCATTGTTTGGACAAACTTACAATGGCAGCATTTATTTCTGCTGATTGTGTTGGTGAAGAAACACCAAGGTTAGTGGAATATGACATTCAGATTAAAATTTATTGAAATTCTTCCCAGTGACCCTGGCTGTCTGACCATGGGCGGCATAGCCTGTGTGTTCTTGTGTGCACCCGTGTGTGTGAGTCCACCTTGCCTTTTTGCCCATTCCTCACTGGCAGCACCATCTGCTGCCCGTCGAAGTTCTGTCCTCCCCAGCAAGACTTCTCACACACACACTCACACTCCAGCTCTCCCACTGTCCTGCTTGTGGTCAGACAGCCAGGTGGCAACACACCAACTGACCAACGGTTGATATCACACATGCTGCGACCTACAGTACCTTAAGGTCCGTGGACGTAAAGTCCCTCACAATCCTTGTGCTGTTTTTTTTTTTTTTAAATTGTGCATATAGGCCTGATTAATGTGCTGAAAGGCTGTCTGTCTGTCTCTCCGTCTGTTTCTCTTTGTGCCATTTGGTCTATTCCTTTGCCTTGGACCAAGAACACAGGAGCTTTTCCTCACGACCACCAAACAATGTGTATGTGTGTGTTGTGTTTTAGAAGACAACTCTAAAAAAGAACTCCTTAGAGGGGTGTCAGATGGCAGGCGTTTGTGTTGGTGTGTGAAGAGAGGGGGGAGGTGGATGGAAAGATGATGGGGGTGGATGAAGGAAAGGATAGAGGAAAACAGGAGGAGGGGAAGACTGCTCTGTTCTCTGCTCTGCAGCTTTTGTTCTCTGAGATAATAACTCTCCACCCCCTGACTCCAAAAACCTGTAGGGATACCCTCCAGTTGGGAAACACGAGTACCATTACGGCTTATACTGTGGTTGTGACAGAGAGGTGTACCTACCTACACCAAGGTTTGACATTTATTTGCCTGAAGTGGCCTGAATTTGATTCCTTGGAAGCCCGTACTAGATGATTCACTGCAAATTTTTAATGGTCGGAACTGCAACTGTGTCAGATATCTCATTGTCAATTATAAATGCCCTAAGTTGCCCTAAAAAAATGAACATGCTTTTAATTCAGGCCAAATCTGGGTAGGGGAGAATACAGAGATATATCACTGCCAAGAGCCTCGAGGCCAGTTGGGTGTCTTCATCCTCGGTAATCAGCCACGACTAGTGAAGGAAACCGAAATCTGAGCATGAGGAGAGGAGAGGAGAGGAGAGGAGGAGAAGAGAGGAAAAGAGAAGAACAGAAAAGAAAAGTTTAGGTCTTTTATAAATACTCCAGACAATACAGGAGATGTGTTGTTGTGAAGGTGTTAACCAAAATCTGTCTTCTCAAATTTCTGCAATAAATAAATAAATAAATAGACGTGAAGGCAACTACTGATGGCGAAACTGAGATGAGTGAAAACACTGCTCTGTTTGCTGCGACCTGGTTGAGTAGAGCAGCATCTGCAGCCCACATGAAATCTAAAAATACTCCTGCACCATTGACTGCTACTATGCCATGGCCTCAGTAGGTAGATGAGTAAGTGTGTATGTGTATGCAAGGAAGAATAAGTAAAAGTAGGTGAGGGAAATTTGTTATTTTATAAGGGTCTTTAAAATAATGTTTTATTAAAAAAATATATATATAATCACTCTTTACTAGTCAGTTGAAAACAGTTGTGTTATTCTGCATGTTTAGCATATTTACCTAATAGTATTCCCTCAATAATCTCCCAATAACTGCTTATTCATAATAAGTAAGGGAGTTGGACATGAATTACTTACTATTAAGTGCTTCATGATGACTAATAAATTGCCAATATGTCACGAACATTTATGCAAATACGCAGGTAGTTACAGGGGAATACCTTAATACTGTGTTTTCTTAAAATTACATTTAATCTTTAAATGGCTGTTGGAGAATTCAACATAATTGGAGTTCAGATAATTACCACATGCGTAATGAATAGCTTTGAAACTAAAACTGAATGACAGATTGCATTTTATTGTGGTGAGCCACTAGTCTCAACTCCATTTGTATTATCTCTTCTTTTTACGGAATGAACACTCACAAAATGCTGGTACCATTAGGCCAGTTGCTTTCATCATTCAAGTTTCCACTTCAACATGTTTTTCCAAGTTCGCCACATAATGAACATATTCCTATCACAGGCTGACAAAGCTTGGTGGCTGCAACTTCCAAAAATGCACACAAAAAGAGAAAACAAACTAGAAGCACTCGGAGAGCGCAGACCTCCGCCAAGGCTGATCAGTGCCCCCCCCCCCCTGTGGGCCCCCCCACACCAAGGAGGTTATGTTTTTGCCAGGGTTTGTTTGTTTGTTTGTTTGTTTGTTTGTCTGTCTGTTTGTCTGTCCGTTGGTGTGCAACATAACTCAAAAAGTTATGGACAGATTTTGATGAAATTTTCAGGGTTTGTTGGAAATGGGCCCCCCCCATGGGCCCCCCCACCCCCGATCACCACCAAAATTTAATCATTTCTTCCTTATCCCATTTCCAATAAACCCTGAAAATTTCATCAAAATCTGTCCATAACTTTTTGAGTTATGTTGCACACTAACGGACAGACAAACAGACAGACAAACAAACAAACAAACAAACAAACCCTAGCAAAAACATAACCTCCTTGGCAGAGGTAACAAGTTAACCCTCAAAGACTTAAACAGTCACTGGTTACCATTTAGTGATCTAAAATGTTTAAAACCTTTTGAACCATTAACCACTAAAAACATTGAAATAATTCAGGAAAAAAATACAGTTTCTCAGTTTTTCATCATCATCAGATATGACCCAGGAAAACATCAGATTTTTCACTGAAAAATGAATATAATATATATGTAATAATATAATATTATGAATGAATGAATGAATGAATTTATCAAGTGGTGATAAATCACTTGGAAAACTTCATTTGGATGTTGCCACAACCACAGTTCTAGGTCTTAAAGTGTTCAGAACATCTCATCATCAGTTTGACAACACATGCTGCAATAACTCTCAATGCATGCGGTTACATTACCTCACTTGTCTCAAATGCTCTGTCAGCGGTGGAAAACAAGCTAAATGCAAACTGCAATGTTTCTGTTAGTGTCATCTGTGTTGCTTGGTGCATGATTCTACATTTTGTTGCATTGGTGATGTTTTTAATTGTCTTGTACTCTGATTGCATGTATTTTAACCCTTTCATGCATGAATTGTGAGAACCTTAGTCAAGATTTATTTTTTTGAGTGTTTTTATTCCTCCTGAGCCACGAAAAAAACAATTTGATTGAGTTTTTCTTTTTCTGTGGAGTTACAAAAATATCCATGCATTTAATTTTTGAAGTAAAGAAACGTGTTTAAAACCCAATATCAGAAAGTGATATGAAAACAATGAAATAAAAACATTTTTAATATTGCTAATCTGATGTCTTCTCACATTTTAACATATTCTAATGCTAGTAATTACTCACTTCATGGAGATAACATGCAAAAAAAAAAAAAAAAAAAAAAAAAACACTTTTTGTCAAACAAATAACAATTGATTTACACTCAAACATGTTAGTGCAGATCAGGTTTATCTAGAACAACACAGTTACAGTAATGGTATGAAATGCAGTGTATGGGATGATAAGTGTCCACTGTGTTGGCTGATATGGAACTAAAACAATAAAACCTATGAATATACAAGAGAACAGATGGAGAATAACTGACCACTATGCATGAAAGGGTTAAATTGCATTACACAAACATTCTCCTATTTGACCTGAATTTTTAGTTAAGGTTAAAATACACACACACACACACACACACACACACACACACACACACACACACACACACACACACACACACACACACACAGTGGGACAGATCATGATCGACTCTATTTCCTGCACAGATCTATTTTCTTCTATCTTTCCCCCTCGTACACCTTTGCCTCTGTCCCTACACCATCCCTCCTGCACCGTTCACCGTACAGGTGCGAGCAGGCAGAAGCTCCTACTACCGCTCCTCCAATTAGGAGCACCGAGCGTGACCACGTGAACAAATCCCGTTGTCTAAATTCCCGTTGAGCGGAGAGCAGCTCGGAAGAAGCGGTAGCGCTGATATCTACAGAGGAGAAGTAATAACAGCAGACTGAACGGCAGCGCTGTGCAGGTAAATTGCTTTTTTTTTTTTTTTTTTTACGCCCCCCCCCCCCCCTCCTTTTTTCACGCATCCTGCCACCTGCTTTAGACGGTATGCGGGTTGGATGCGGGTCTGTATCTATATGGGACAGGATGTGTTTGGTTGAATTTGTCTTCGCTTCGGGGTGATCCTCCGCTCTCCTGCGATCCGCGGACCGGACAAACAGCATCCTTGGCTGGTTGCTCTGCACCGTCTGCGCATTAAAACTCATCCAGCTCCTCCCTCCCTCCCCCGCTCCCCCCTTTCTCTCCTCTCTCTCAGGCACACGAGGCTATTGATAGTTGACAGAAGCCTTGTAATCCCTGACTAATCTGGTTGACCGACCACAGCCATTTGCGAAACAAGAATGTTGATTGAACTTTATTTTGCTTCGTGATTTGTTTTAATTGGTAACACCCGCATATTGACGCCGCGTAGGGGTGGAGAGTGTTGGAGAGATGCTTCTTTTAGTGCTGCATTCAGCCAGGCAGCCGAGGCAAGCATTTATTGTTGAATTATTTATAAGACTGTCTGGGAGAGAGTAATGCTTCTCTTGGATGGAGAGAGAGAGGGGGGCATTCATTCTCCGGTTTCTGATCGTGATTTGCTTCGGCCCTTTATGAAACGACCGTCCTATGTCTTTTTCTATATTTTCTTTTTCTTTAAATGACACTCAGGCCGTATACTTCTTGTATTGTTTAACCAGGGGGGGGATGATTGTTGAAGTCATTCACAACAGGAGGGTCAAACATTCACTCTAGATCATGATGAGTGGAGAGATGCCTCTGTGTTCTATCACAGCTAATGTCACTGTGGGCTGTGTAGGAACTTAAACATGGTCTTTTTTTCCACTTCCATGATGTTTTGAAGCTCATATGTTGGGTTAGATAAGATTTGCGTGGACTTTTTTCGTAAACAAACAGAAAAAACACACATAGAGACGCTTCAGTCCTAAAAATGAACGACTTGTTTTGTGTCGTTTTGGTTATATCAAATAAATATGACCAAATCACCTCCTTTGCAACAGGAGGGTTGATCATGATGAGTTATATCTAATGCCCCTATGCACTGTGTCAAAATTGAATAGTGATTTTTTTCTCACTTTCGTGACATTTCGAAGCCCATATTTTGGATTACATTAGATTTACTAGAACTTTTTTTTTAACCAAACATACACAATATAAGTCACTTAATAAGTGACTTACTTTGTGTTGTTTTGGTTATATCTACTTAATAAATAATTGCATTTAAGTGCTTAAGAGGTTGCAGTCAAGGATTAGGAAAAAGTTGAGCGAATAATTTTGTATTACCACATCCTTTCTTTAAATCATCCTTCCAGAAGAGCTACACATTTCCCTCTTCTTATAAATAAATTAATGAATAAAAGCTCAAAAAACCCACTTGCCCTGCTGTGTCGCTCCCCCCTTTTTAGCCCTAGTTTACTCCAAAGATTAAGAAAAAGTTGAAGGAATAATACATACTTAAGATACATACTTTCCTCTTCTTATAAATAAAGAAATTGATAAATAAACGCACAAAAAAAAAAAAAAACAAAAAAAAAAAACACTTGCCCTGCTGTGTCGCTCCCCCTTTTAAGCTCTAGTCTACTCCACCGGAATGAATCGAGCCCCGTCCACGCATGCGCACACGCTCCTCCATTCATCTCCGGAGGTCTCGCTCGCTCTCTCTCTCTCTCTCTCTCTCTCTCTCTCTCTCTCTCTCTCTCTCTCTCTCCTAGTTGTCTCGTGCGAAAGCGTAAACCAGCAGGCGGCTCCGGTCTCGCTCTCGCGGCCCCGGTTGTCAAGGCGCTGGTAGTCTGTGACTTCTCCTCGCTGCGGCCGGACGGTGACAGCTCTAATCGCCTCACTCATTTGTCGGATTTTTTTCTTAATTTTTTTGCGCCCGGTGGGAGTTTTATATTCTAGAAGCGGCGCGGGACTTTGTGGCTGACTCTCAACAACCGTAAGTGGCTTCATATTGACTCCACAGCTTTGTTTTTCCTGTTATTTACGTCCAAGCGTGTCCGTTTCACCGGTGGAAGTGTCACTAAAGGGACGTGAGTTTTATTCTACATTTCTCTCAGTGTTTTAGAGACACATACAGAGAGTTCACCAGAGAAAGGAAGTGGCTTTTTTGTAATTCGGTTATTTGTTTTCCGTTTCTTGCTTTCGTTGTTTTTTTCTTGGTAAATGAGGAACTTTACACGTGATGAAACGTTGGGTCGTTTTACCTTGTTAGTCTACAGCAGTTATTACGACATACGTTTTGTTTTTTTCCCCAGAAGCCTTAAGCGTGTATTTCTGTAATTTAGGAAAATTACTTGACAAATAAGAAAAAGAAACCAGAAGGAGCTTCACTTCAGTGTTTAACGGCAGCTCATCTCCACAGCAGGTGCCTCAGTGCCCACTTCCGCACTGTGCTACGACAAACCCATTAAACTATCACGGTTTGTTAAATTAAATAGTAAAAAAAAAAAAAAAAAAGTAATTTATTGGATTGATTAATTCAATACGTTTAGTTCATTACAGATCGTAGCCTTTTTATCCTTTTGCTGCTTTTGTATTTCAATGTGGCAGTGTTTTTAAGGAAGCAAAAGTAAGTGATCACATCTGTCTCATCATAAAATGAGGTGCGCGTCAGCTCAATGACACTCATGTAGAAATGCTGAACTGCTCTCTCTTCTTGCTGAACCAGCTTGATAACATACCTAAACCTTTTGTGGCACTTGTAAACGAACACCTTATTTCTAGGCTGTGCAGATCATACAGGACATACAAGGATCTGCACACCTGTCTTTGCAGTACCATGCATAAAAATGCAAAAAAAAAAAAAAAATAGCAGGATTGCAGATGTTTACATGGTAGGCTATGCCAGGTGTTTTTCTTCATTTCTGTTTTCCTTGATCGACTAATTGAGTTTATCTTAAATGTCTACCATGGTTCAATAGTTTCTGGTTTGTGGCTGAGCTGGTTTCTCTCGTTTATCACTTCTTTGTGCTTGGTGGTCTCAGGCTTGACTGACAGGCTTTGGGTTATTTTTGTTTGCTCCACCCTGCCCCACCCTGTTTCATGTGCAGGAGGTGCCCCTGCTCACACATTCTGCCACACCTGTTGTGTTTGGGTAGAAATGTTTTTGTGAGTAATTTGTTTCAACTCTCAACCCTTGCTTCACTTAACAAGAGTTGATTTATAGAGTGCAAACACAGACCTCTTGTTGTCATATAATGCACCTCTTGTGGTTTGTACAGAGGACCTTCTCTCCCAAATGCATATAAGCGGGAGGGGGAGACGGAGTGTATTCTTGCTTTTTTGTGCATGTGTATTTTGAGTCATGTTTTATGCAGCAACTTCAGGGGTGTGTGATGATACAAACATGCAACTTTTAATAAAAAATGGAAAAGAGAAGTGAGAGTAGGCTAGTTTGGGTATGTGTGGTTCTGCATGACTGTGAACGTACCTGTGCGTCAGAGTGTGTATGCTCCAGGCCACCATTTTCACAGACTCTTTCTCGTAAGCACTGACTTGGCAGTGAACTCTCTATCGGTACTGGAAAGATAAGAGGGATGAGAAGAAGGGAGACAGGGCCAGTGTTTTACAATCAGGATGCACACTGTGTTTGTCTCTCCCACGATTTCTGTCAACATTTTTTTTTTTCTGTCTGAATTTTTGTTTTTCTCTTTCCGTATAAATTCATCTTTTAGTTTTAATCAGCTTTTCCTTTCTTTACTGACTTTTGTTGTATCACATATTTTCTATTTATTTTGCATACATCATATTTTTCATGATTTCTCCATGTATCTCTTCTGTCTTTTATTATAATTTGAATTCCTTTTTTAATATCTCAGCAATTTGGGTTACGTATTTCTTTTTGGTTCAGCATTTCATTTTGCACTTTATTTCTTTATATTATTTACATTAGCCAAGGATATATCCAATTTTTACAGCTTTGAACAAACTATAGAAAATATTAAGTGTTGAAGAATTGCATCACTTAGTGTTCAATCCAAGATATAATTCATTCATATGTACAACAGTTTTTATACATTTTTATAAATTACACGATAACAGAAAACTCCAAGTTGTGTTAAACAGTCTCAGTTTTGTGTTGAGATTTAAGTGTATAAAAACACAAATGTTGTTAAGATTTGTACCACAGTTTCTAGTTTAATTAAATTTTTGTTAAAATAGATTATTTAGGTCCTGGTATTGAGGCCAAGATATCTGTAGCATACATTTTTGTATCATTAGAAGTCACAGAGAAGCATATATGTCCCTGTACTTTACTGACCTGTTTTAATGTGAATTAAGGCCATTCTCTATTAGGTTTTGATTTTCCTAGCAAGAGATTGAAGCAATCCAACCAATGGATTTAATTTCCATTAATGGACCTTACTTGGGGCCAGATAACCAGATTAAGGGCACATGGAGAACCGGCAACACATAGGTTCAGTAAGCATGCATGACAAAGACGCACAGGCACAATAAAGACAGAATTCAATGACAGCTGCAAACATAATGCGAGGAAAATCCATGTTTTGTCTATTTTGGCCTCTTGACAATGTTTTTCATACTTGATTTTGCCCATTTCCTGTCTACCTGCTGTCATGTCTAGCTTTTTTTTTTTTTTTTTTTTTTTTTTTTTTAATTGAATTGAATTAAATGTATTTTTTACAAACGAATCCTGACTGTGCTTCTCTGTTAGATGTGTGCATGGAAGCAGCATCGTACCGCCCCTGATTGGGCTCTGGTTTGCTCAATGTTATGCTCATGTTTTAAACAGTTTAGACACAGTAGTGTGAGCACAGACACGCTCACAGGGAGTCCTTCAACTGCTACTGTCCCTGCAGTCTGTGTGTATTCTGGTGCCCCGTGCCTATCAGCGAAACAGGAGTATGCCTACCAGTTTTCAGTTTCTAGCATACAGCAGCACATTTAAAGTCTCATCTGGCAAGGAAATGTAGCACTAATCCAATTGGCTGGAGCTTTAGTAAAAGCTTTTCTAATTGGCTGATATGGTAGCTGGCTGCCAAGGTTCCTGTAAGCACAACAGGGAGTTGGGGAGAGTCCCAGTGGTGCTGTGGTGCAGGAGAGAGTGAACAAAGGGGAGATGGTGAGCGCGAGCTACTGTTTTGAATATTTCTCCACATGGCAGTAATAAAGGAACCATCTGCACCTTCCTCACTCCCATCCATCCAGTTGACCATGTCTCATTTTTCAGCTATGATGTTTTGTTTGTTGCCCAAACATGCAAATACACACATGCAAACTCCCCCTGCATTCCATGTGCAGGAGCAAAAAAAGGGTTTCATTGCACAAACATGTTGGAGGAAACATCTTCCTAACCGGCAAAGGAACAAAGCCATCAGGGCAGGAATATTGACTCCCCCTTTCCTTCTCTATCTCTCCTTCCTCGTTGTTTCCCTCTGTATTTGTGTGACAAGAGGAAGAGCGGTTCCTGGCAGAGAAAAAATGCTGCTGCCAACAGCCGCTGCAGTCGTTCCTGTTTCCTTTCACCTCAGTGTGGAGTCCAGGAATAGCTCACAGTGACAGAGACGAGAGATGAGAGAGGAGAGAAAAGGGAGAGACGGAGAGACAGACAGAGGCGCACACAGTGAGACAGTAGGACAGACAGACAGACAGAAGCACACAGTGTAAGAGATTGCCATGTAAGGTTTTCCTACATCCACACAGCACTGAAGCCTGCACCGTGCAACACAAACAGTGAACCTCAAATGAACTGTTTGGGGTTGGTTTCTTAAATCACTGTTAACTTGAACTTTGGCTTGTGTGGCTGCTACACTGTGAGACAAAGGCAGCCTTCACCATAAGACGCATTAGGGAATTTACAGGATACATTGTGTGTGTTTTTTTAAAATGAGGAATGGTTCCTTTTGTGTGAATTGACCTTACTCTGAAATACAATAACATGTCATCACTTTGTGCACTCTACACAATGTTTTTCATCACTTAGCCTAATAGTTTTTATGACACTAAATGCAAAGCAGACTAGTTTTAATGCTAGTTTGCTTGAATTTGTGTTGGTACGGATCACTGAAAGTCATGTCAAGAGATAAAGTAGTTTGTATAATGCAAAAACGCCTGTCCTTAACTGTTTTGCTTGCTTATGTAAATGTTCAACATTTGGACTAAAGCCCCATTTTGCTTTACCAGAGAAGTCCTGAGAAAGTGAATATATTTGGTTCTTTAACGAGTCAGTGTCTTTGTTTGCATGTGTTAATTGTGATAATATGAATTATTGAACCTGTCCTCACATTTGGTTTTATATAAAATGTCAATGATAATATTCATCCAGAATTAATGGAATGAATTCTATTTGTTGACAGTTCTTTGTTTTTTCAAAGGTTGATTCAATATTTCTATAATCAGTCCAGCCAGTGGAAAAATGGCATGTTTTAGAATGTGTTAATTATCTTCAGCTCTGCCTTTGAAAATCAAATATTGACAATTTATTATTACAATTGAACATGCTCCAGGAAGTGGAATCCCTGTTTTACAAATTAAAATGAACCATAACTAACATTTTGTTGTTACAAACACCTGACATCGATGCAAGTACCTGATGACAATAATACATGTGTTTGCCCAGACTATGACATGCTGTGACCATGAATTTATCAGGGACGGGTTGGTGGGTTTGAGTGCAGTTGGCAGAACCGCCACAGATAGTCAGACATAAATTAGGAAGTAATTTTACATGTTAAGCTGCAGATCATAACTGCTCCAGTTCTCTACAGCAAATATCCACCCATCGTATATCCCAAGTTTACATCCTGTTTGTGAATGTGCTTGTCCCCTCCCTTAGTTTTGCTGTCAGTCATCAGTTCATGATTGGTGTGTATGTAATTCGATGTGTGGTGTGGATAGGTGCAGTCAGCAGTCAGTGACTGGTATATATTAAGATATGTTACCTGCAGTTCTATTTTTAACCTCTTTAGCTTAAAATAAAAACACAACTAAGCTGTTTCATTCCAAGATTAAACTGTTTTACAACCTCCAAGAAAGGAAAATAACCTTGTTGTTGGCATCTTTTGTGACTGTACTAAAAAAGAGACTACTTTATTTGGCTTTAGCATAAGAATCACATACATGCCCTAAACTAGCGACTGGAGATTGGGGTAAAGAGAGTGTCTTTAGTTTGACAGTGAAATATGGGAGGCCCATCTGCTGTGTCACTCCAACACTGGAGTGTCACCACTCTGCTTTGACATGTACACAGTCCTTCACACACCCACAGCGATATATGATCACATCACTGCCATCAACATATAACACATGTATTTGTTGATAAACCAATTTAGAGTTTTCAAATGCTGAGCCTTCTCTGTCTCTTGCCTGAGCATGTTGCACATACTAACAACCACAGCACTGCCATCACCAGCAGTATGCACACATAAATACTATAGCCATGCCTCTTTATGTTTGTGAAGACACACTTTAACACAATACATTCCCTAGCTGCTTACCTTAATTTTAATGCTACGTCAAACTCCAGCCTGAACTTAATTTTAAGAAAGCTGCAACACTGTTTCTCAAAAATCAATTTAAACTGTCCAAAATGTTCTCATAACAGGAAAAACGCACGCACGCACGCACGCACACACACACACAGAGTCGTGGCCCTCCCCTATCCCCCCCGTCTCATGTCTCAGCTCTGCTTACTGTGTCAAAAAGAGCTTAGATCAGGGAAACTATAGCTTGCCCTCATTCTGACTTCCTGGAAGAGATCGGGTTATTTATTTAAAACAACAGAACCATGCTTGATTTGAACAATGAAGAAGTAACTGAGGTACATCATATTCTTCTTCACCTATTACTGTCAAGGGATGTATTTCAAGGTAGTGACAGAAAATTATGAGTAATCTGGGCATCTTCCAATAAAGAAGTATGTACTGTTGCATATTCTTGTTTTTTTTTAACCTAAAATACCAATAAGAAAAAAGTTTTTTGCATTTTGTTTTGTAGTTTGCTGCAATGGAAAATTCATCCACACACTTGAGTCTGTTCAAAAATGTTTTTATTTCATTCAGTTTGATTATTTATCGACCCAGCACCCCAGCTAAGTCCATCCCAGATGAGCAGCGTTTTTCTCTCTATAGTTTATTGTCATAAACCATTGTGGCAGTGAGAATAAATAATTATACACTTTATTAATAAAAGATACAATTTATGGTTTATTTTAATTGAATTCTTATTTTTGCTTCAATTTGTATCAACAGTTTAGGATACAAAGAGTAGCTAAGTCTGTTTGTCACAATCTGACATGCTGTTTTTCTAAGCTTCATCTGTCTCCATTCATCCTGCTCATTAACACATTAAGCAGAGTAGATGAAGGATTGTTGGCTCCTTTCTTCTCCAACAAACATTAAAACTTTTGCCAGCTCTTGTCAGGGGTGTGTTTGGTATAGTTGTCAGTCTGGTTTTTTATCTAGAAGGTTTTGTCACTAAAGCTTAGACAGAAGAATTCTCGCAGGAAGCAGAAGAAGAAGTTTGGTATAGCTAATAAAAAACGAAATGATTACCTCCCCTCAGGGCATTACTGGACTTTTCCAGCATTGGTTTGGGAGCTTTGGAGAAGGTCACTTAACTCAGTCCTTCATACAATCACAAAAGACAACTTACATAATGAGTAGTACTATAAAGCAATAGTTTTTATGATTTATTTATTTTTAATAGGACATAGTATTACTATGAGGATACAAAATATGAGGCCAAAAATCTGACTAAATATCTGTAATGATAGTGAATGCATTGCGCATGTGAATATGTGTGCCTGCAAGCGACATTTTCTCATACTAGAATGACTCACTGACCAGTGTTAGAAGATTAATTGCTGCTTTCATGTTAAGCTGTGGCGTATCACCCTGTAATTGGTAATGGAGATTATCAGTGCGATTCAGTGTGGATCTCTGTATGTGTGTACGTGGGGTGTGTGAGATTTCTTTATCTGATTAGGACGTTTATCTAATAAAGTAGGATTTATGGGATTCCACTCTTGATGCTCTGTGCGCACACAGTACATGATGACACACACGCAAGAGAAAGAGGAGGATTGTCGATGAAATCACAGGCTGTTCAAGGCTGTGTGTTATTGACAAAAATCATAATACTGTGCCTCTGCAGAATATTTGCCATACATGAACACAGCTTGGAAGCTTTTGAATTAATCATCCTTTTCCATGGGTTTAGTATGTTGTATACTTGTAAATGCTTCATCAACAGCTTGTTGGTTGAAACTTCTTCAATAGAAACTAGATACTTTATTTTAATTGATGTCATCAAAATGTATGCTCACAGTCCACAGGGCTTGGAGATAATTTAATGTGATGAATGTCAGTATCCTTCTTTTTTTGTCTTTTGGGTTTATTTTATTGACACTGCCAACTAAAACTTTTGTCAGTGTTTTGTCGTTTTATTTAATTTTACTTCTTCATATTTTGAAGTTGGATTTCCGCCTCTCAATTTCAGAGAATGTTTCCCTGCTTGGAAAACATTTGTTCTGACCATAAAGAAAAGTTTAAAAACACAAATAATATCTTTTTAGTCATTGTCATCTTTTCATGTCATTTTAATTCTTTTGACTAAGGACTCAGATTACACTTATTTTCTTTATTTCTTCTTTATGTAGACACATTTATGTCTTAAGTTCTATGAATATTTTAATACCATAGATAACTATCTGGTTTCTAAAACTTTCACTCAGGACCCAAAATGAGCCTTCAGATACATAATTGGATGTAAAACATTAATATCAACTGACAAACATTCATATGATAACATTTATGCTCAGCTCTATACTTACCTACATATGACAAAATATATAATACATGCTCACATTAATGATAATAAATTCTAAAATACCATGGTGGTAACATAGTTCAGTTGATATATAGGTCTTATGCAGGCATGTGTAATGTGCACATACTTGTGTCATGTCTGAAAACTGCTGAAATATAACCAGAGTGTTTGTTGAGTTTGCTGGGAGGATAGAGATAAAAAGCAGAGGATGCAACACTGTGCACTCTTCCACACACAAACACAGTTGCAGATGCATGTGAGCTGGATGCACAGCATTCACAGTGAAGCTTCAATATATTTCCTCTGAGATCTTCTGGAGCTACATCGTCTCACTCCAGCACACACATCAGTGTCAGCCTGGCTTGTGTTCACACAGCCACCACTCAGCCAGATGCATACTGTACGTGCTTAGATGAGAGCAGAGAAAACAAGACAAGCAGCAAACAGTTTGTTTGTGTGCTCCTATATGCTTTGTATTGACTCAGTAAGGCATGATACTGCTGGTTTCTTCTGTGCAAACTGTATAACTGTAAATTCCGTTTAATAATCACCGGTTTATAGCCTACTAATTAACACTGGAATACAGAGGTATTAGGAGTAGGTTTTAGGATTATTACACAACCAGTGCACTTGTGGTACAGTAACCTCAGTGAAATGGTAAAATACTACTATACACATATGAAGTATCCTTTGTTTCAAAATGTAATGCATTCTCGAGGTTAGGTTAAAATTAAACTCCACCTTCCCATTGTTTTTGCATTGCTCTTCATCACTGAGCTGTGACATTTTGTGTAATGAATGTTTTTCATCGGCTTATCTTTTGTTATCCTGTCAATTTTTACTTGTTTGTATGTGATGATACAATATTTTTCATGAAGTTTCAACAATGCCCCAGAGGATGTCTGAACTTTTTGCACTCAGCAGTAGGACTTATGTGTATGTGGGCAGTGAGAGCAAAAGGTGCTAAAATCCAGAGGTGAGTAAATAAATTAATAAAATGATGGTATGAAGAGGGAAAAAAACCCACAAAATTGGTATTTCAACAAAGTAATGGGTTGCCTACCATACTCTGCAACAGCTCTGTTGTGTGAACTACATCTAAATTGCTGTGGAATATTCCTTCTACAAAGAATGTTTTGACTGTGCTTTCCCACTGCAGCTCGTTAGAGCTACATATTCATGGTAAATTAAAGGGAAAAAAATCAACATGAAGTGTCTTTGTAAGGTGGTGTTTCACCATGTGCCTCCAGAGCTGCTTCAGTGCTCTTCAGCTGTGAGCCGTGCTGCAGGAATGAACATGAATCTTCCAAAGCATATTTCCTGATTTGGTGTTTTGATGATGTTGGTTAAGAGCACTGTTAACACATAGGTTCGTAGTCATTTAATTGGGCAGAAATCTTCTGGTGACTGGAAAAGCCACAGCATATAATTCAAGTCATTTTCATATTCATCAAGCCATTCAGTGAGCTGTCATCAGATTTTTCCCTTTAACCTGCCACTCCACACTCCTGCAGGAAGGAAACACACAAAAACAAGGAAAATCTATTGCACACATCAAACTGGCATAAACATCTGGGGTGCATTTGTGATTGATAAAGTTAAGTGACTGTGAATTGTACTTAGCATTGATAAGAGATCAAGAATAGGTTAAATGGAGGTGTGGAAATCTGTTATTTCAGAGATGTTTTGTTGCAGACATCATCATTTAACCGAACTATGAAACCGGCATGTCTTGCACTGCAGAAGAATTTATGTTTTTTGTTTTAGTAATGTTTTCATACTACAGCAGGACACACAGACAAGATACAGCTGTTTATATTGTAGCCACCTGAGGTCTCGTTTTGGAAAGCACTTTCTAAAGACTCCCTAAAATAACAGATAATGGAATAGTTATGTACAGAAATCTAGAAATTGGAGATACAATACATTTAGATGCTTTGAAAGTCACGGTGCATTTAAATCACTGACTGGTAAATCATAATTGAATCAAATTGTGAGGCAAGTGGAAGATTTTCACCTCTAATATGATATGATATGGTAGCCTAACATGCAAATGATTTTTAGACCAAATCACACTTACAGTATCTATTCTAATTTTTAGTTTAATGAGGGTGTGACATGGTTATTAAGTGAGCACCTTCTCTCATACATGACTCATTGGAATAGAGACACAGCACCTCCAGAAACGATTAGCAGTGTATGTATCTCTGCACACCCACCAAGCTATGCAAATCCAGCCTCACCACACTGATGTCATGTAATGATCCTTGTAGTTCATTTGGCAGCATGTATTAGAATGTGACAGTAAAGGTTTACACACTTTCTGTTTCCAGCGCAGAACAAGCAGCCTAGCTCTGCTGAGAGGGCCTAACCGTATCTCAACTCTAAGTGATAGAAAGAGGTCTGATATATCGCTGGAGGCCTTTATAGTTATCAGTAAATTTAAAATGAAATCTAATAAAAGCAGCCATGCTCGTGGTGCTAAACAGGGGTGATATGATTTGGATTCTGGGCTTACAGTTTGAATAAGCTGCAAGTGGAAAAGATAATAATACAAAGAGCATGGACTTTAATCTGTATTGCGTCTGTCTTGCATCGATTTACAGTTTGGTGATGTTTCTGTTGGTGGACAAAAGTGTTATCTCTTATCCACTGTTTATGCTGAACATTTTTTGATTCAGATTTTTTGATTGATTCTTTAGATTTATCTGTAAAGCTGTGTGGAGGATTTTTAGCAGTGATGTGTGTTCTGTATGTTGAACTGGAGTGTTTGTCTGGGGTGTTTTTGCTTTCTCCTTTAAACACTGACATAAAAAGACTTCTGCTTTATGTAATCTTTTTTTGGATTGCTGTCCATTTCACTGAAATTTTCAGTGTCATTAGAGAGACACTCTCCATCTCAACTCGAGTACTTTATTACATGGGCATGATGCAACAGCTGCTGTTTCTCTGAGTGCTTGGCCGTAGAGTCATGGTGAGGTATAGGCTATAGTCTTGGTGTCCTAGTAAACAGTATGATTTTTTTTTTTTTTTTTTTTTTTATTAAAGTGCAGGTTTTTTAGTGTTTGTCAGTTGTTGTTATTGATGTACCTCTTTCTTCATCTGTTTCATCACACTTTATTCTACACAGAAGTCAGACCTTAATCCACACATTTTCATCCTACTGAGGGTTTTATGTAAATTTTACCACAAGTTCCCTTGAATTTTTCCCCTTGGGACTGCAACCTGCAACATATTTTCACATCATGTATATATGCTCCTTGGACAGTTTTTGATGAGTACCGTAGATAGTTTTCCTGACTTTTTATATTCAAAGTGATTATATGCTTTGTTCTTTTGTGTTGTTCTTTAAGTAATTTACATTTAATTGAGTAACTGAATATTGTGATAGGTGTACAACTAAAACTTCACTTTTATTATTATTATTATATATTTTTTTTTAGAAAACCTGGAATTAAGTGATAAGGGACTTTAGTTTTTTTCCTTGGGATTTAAGATGTAAGGCCCATTGCATCAACTTTGAATGATTCATACAAATGAGAAAAACTCTACACGCACGTAAAACTGAGAGCAAAAAAAAAAATTAAAAATGCTCATTATAGGCGACAAGAAAGTAATAAGAAGCTGAGAAGTAGTTGATGTGAGTAGGAATAAAAGCTATTAAGCAATGCAGACGAGGACTGCAGATAATTTAGGGTTTATTTCCATTGGAATAGACTATCTGTCCATGACTGGTTGCTTAATGATGACATGAGATATGGACCTCAAAGAAAAGTATAAAGCATCAAGTCACTTTCACAGCAATTTTAGGAAACACCAAGGGAAAAGACAGAGCATCAAGTGCTGAAATGGTGTGTCTGAACAACTTGTCTTCACTGATGGTGGGGTGTGCCGATCAGACTGGAGACAACTCCTTCGAGACCCGCCTGTTTGAGGATGCCAAACAGCAAGGTGTATTATCGCTAACCACATTGGACCAAACCAAACAAACAGGAAATTTAAGAGGGGAATTATCATGTAAATAACATCTAGTGTGCGTAAATGAAATGAGACACATTATACTGCTGATTTTGATAAAGGTTGAACAGATTTTGGATGCAGTCACTTTGGTACATGTGTGAAGAGTAATGTGATCTAACTGAGTCTTTTGAGCTTTAGCAGGGCAGCAGGAGTCATCAAGTGTACAAAGAACAGGGCTCCCCTGCATGATAGAATATTATCTATGGTGTTGTAGAATTCCTCTTTGTTTATTACTTGGTTGATAGCATTCTTGATTTTCATTCATGAGCACACAGCGCTGTTCCTTGAGAGAGGTGTGAAGAAGGAGGGCTTGACCCTTTTCACTAATAAACAGTTAGTTGTGGTAATTGCAGGAGATAAATGTAATTGTTTAACATGTAGGGGGCTAAATGTGTTATCGACACTTGAAGATTTACTGTAGCTTATAGACTGCATAAAGATCGCAGCCAGCAGTTGTGTGTGAATTTGTATTACATTCTAGCAGAGAATGCATAGATGCATTACAGAATGTCAATGCATTGTCACATTGGTAGAAGCAACTGTCTATTTGCTTTCTGTTTCATGTAGGAGCTAAAATCAGTAATACAATGAGTAGCTCATAAATTGTCAGTTTCGGTTCCCTTGTCTCACTGTGTTGCGCCTGTAGACCTCATTTTAAGACCTGTAGTTGTTGCAGTACTGCTAGGTGAATAGACCTGTTATTACAGAGACTGACATTGCATTTACTCACACAGTGTAGTTCTAATCTGACTTTATCTCTGGATTATGTGTATGATGTAGGCTGTTTCAGGTGAAGGTCTGGCCTATTTGTGTAAGTATAGCTGTGTAGGTATCATGTTATGTGCAGGTGGTTTCAGTAAGATGTCACATTTAATAGAATCACATGTTTTCTAAAGACCAAAGTTTAATAAAGACGAAAGATTTTATGCTCGTGTACAGTCATAAAAAAGCTTTATTGTTTTAATGCTTATGGACTTTAAGCCTTCGGCCTGCTCATTTTGAACAATGCACTGCTTTGTTGTCTAGTAGAAATATACAGTGGGTGTTCTCTAATTCTTGTGAATGTAAACCAGCTATTATACATTCAGGTGTCTAAAGTAAAGGGAATAGATACAGTATGTCTGTACCATTGTAAGTACTGTGTGGGTGGAAAATCACTTGCAGTGGTATTATTATCAATGGATACTGTGATGCAGAATCAAACTGAATTACCACATACATTCCACTTAATTATATCATGTTATATACAATACAGTATATTTAGAAAATTTGTAAAGATTGAATGATTGTGTTTTTTTTTTCCAAATAATTCCCAGAAACCACATTTTTTTCAAGATACCTCTAATGTGCTCTAATGTGGTCACTGTGATTTTATATTTCTGGACTGCACAACGTTTCTATTTTTTGCTTACACACAAAAACACATATGCTTTTTATCACATGTGCTTTCACAGTCAGTGAGTGAGTATTAATTTGCTGTTGGTGGACTATTATAGTAGTAGTGTATTTTTAAAGTTAAGGCTTTCATGAGGATAGTGCTGTTTTGTCAGTCTGAACAGAACAAATGTATTCTTTGTACACTGATTTTAAAAGACTGTGCTGAGGTCTTGTGTATATAACCTGTAAGTTACACATACACGTAAACAAATGCACCCTCCCATCAGATGTGCACTCCAGTCTAGTGCACTGCAGAGAGCTGTACCTTTGTATGAAAACAAATACAGCAGGTGGTTTAGATGCAAAAATATGGAACCCTAGAGGACTGTTGCAGAGCATTACATATGCTGTAGTCAGCTCAGGCTATTTCTGCTGCCTCTGGTCAGTCAGCCAAGAAGCAGCCCAGCCCATTTCAGACCAGCCCTGCAGGTTAATCCATTTAGGCCACAAGCTCTTAATCATTTTAATCTCTGGACTCATTTTAAATAAATGTAGCGAATGCACACACTTGAACACATTGGAACAGCTTTGTATGTGTTCACATGAATTGATTCATAGTGCAGTTTCCCAAATTTACACAAGAAGAAGCATGAATTGTACAGATGGAGAGATCTTGAAGTGGACTAATCTTGCAGCTTGATAATATTTGCATAGTACTGACCATATATTGCTTACCTTGGCCAAAAACTGTAATTTTTTGAAATAAAGAGAAAATACACAGGTAGCAAATCCTGTAGCACAAATGTTAATTAGTCTTCTAGATGTATGGCTCCAGCTAACACATACACCTAATGCAATGTGTATGCTATCCTGATAAATAGCTCACAAAATAGTTAGTATGCTTACAGCATTCTTCATCAATAAAAAATTTAATTACTACCCAGAAATGCTGACCAAAGCACATAGTATGGTTTATGGGTTATTCTTATAGCTGTAGTGTTGCTGGGGCAACATAAAACCCCCTGAAACACAGATCATGAAATACAGTATCTTGTGCACAGGGTTACATTTCATAAATTAAAAACTGAGAAAGCAAATCAGAACCAAAAGTTAGAGTTTGCTGCAAATCATTTTTGTTTTGTTTTGTCCAGTTATTTAAACAGATAATCCCTAATCCCATGATCTTTAACCCGCCTTGTTCCAATGCACATGAGAAAAAAGTAGGAAAAAGGAGGATAGGTAGCTGGAGAGCACTGTCATTGTGCTTACATTTATATTTCTAGGTGCTTCACAGAGGCAACAAGAAAATGAAAGAAGTGCTGAATCGCCACAGTAAATGTAAATGGAGAAAATTCAAAAGGAAATGAGATTACTATAGAAAGAGTCCAACAGGCAAAAGAGGAAATCAGAGTAGAAAACGTATGAGATTAAAATGTATTTGTTTTATGTCTGGTTCCATCACATCCTCAAAATTAGTCCTGTTAAAAAAAAAAGAAAAACGTTCTGATTTATTCTTACTGTCCATTTCAAAGGTCAGTAGTGAACATGGAGAAAAGGCTTTTAAGTTTGCTGTTCCCTCTGGACCCAATTGGAGAATGACCTGAAACTTAAGGAGCTGGTCTCACTGGATGCATTCAAGTGATTCTAAATGTCTTGGAGGGAGATTCATCAAGCTGTAAATGTTTTGCTTGATCTGCTTATGCAATAATATTGACACTTTAATATTTTAGACTTTAATTTATATGGCAATGTGAGTTATATGGTGTTTGCATGTATCAATACAGCTGCAGCCTTGCCTATGCTGTGTTAACTGTACTGCTGCAGCAAACAGAAATTTCTTTCTAGTTGAATAAGAATTAAAAAAAAATAAAGCAGAACAGCAAAACATAGACAAAATAACCAAATATGTAAATAATATCTCTGTAAACTGGAATGGAAATTATTTATAGGCATATCTTATTATAATGATTATAAATAGGCATTAATTAAAGCTCTAACTACATCACATTCAGATAATGTTACAAGAGCTCATTATCACATTGTGAGACAATCAGAACTAATAATACAACCTATGTAATAACTTCAGTTATCCCTTAAAGACCTAAAACTACTTTTATGGCAGCTCCCAAATCCTTTCATAAGTGATTTATCAGTATTTTATTATAATATTGTCCTCAGCATTTGTCAGAGAAAATCAGGCATTTTACAGAAGAGAAAAATGAAGCAACAGTGAATTTTTCAGCAAAATATATCATTAACTTAACATAAAACAGATGTTTTTAACCACTGTCATTTGTCAAAGTACATTTGGTTTTGTTAGTGAGTCTGTGTTGGAGAAAATGATGGTGTTTCCACTTTCACTACAGAGCCTCTGAACATCCAAATGGTTCATATCTGATGCTACCGGAAGGCTGAGAAACAGCATTTTAGCTGAATTATTTACATGTATTGATAAGATTAGTGGTTCTAAAGTTCGTGAACATTTTAGATCGGTAGGTCTAGATGCTTTTGGTTGTCGGCAGCTGTTTTTGAAGTCTTTGAAGGTTAATGCATTTTTGGTATTCATACAAGACAGTCAGATAATATCACTGTCATTGTAATCAGTTCAGTGTATCAGAGGCTTTAACTGCTGCTGGTCAGTTAATTAGTCAGTTAATCAGTTGATTATCTTTTAATAGTTGTGACCTATTTTGTGGTGTATGTGCATGCTGAGTGTTCATTTACAGAGCAATGGCCAGATAGAGAAATACAGTTCAGTAACTAATGGGAAGCTTATGTGACTGCTCCGAGGCTATGTTTATTAGCAGAAGGAGGAATGGGTGCAAACAAAGGCGCGAGAGAAGGAGGAAAAGTAGAGATGAAAGGATGCAGTGGAGCTGGTTAGGCAGACTATTGGAAGGACAGATGGATAGTTGGATGGATGGATTAACAAGTGCATGGAACGGATGTGCACAGAGACGGCGGCTCCCATCCTTAACAGCCTAAGGTGAAGAGAGACTGACTTCTGCTTCAGACTGATACCACAGACTGAATCAATGCGATACCTCCTCTCTCTCCTCCCTCCACCAGCTCTCTGTGGGAATTCTCTGACCCAGTTAGCTTCTCCACCAGGCAGCAGCAGAGTTATTTTTACATATTAACAGGAGACAATACTTTGTCCTCTGCTTGTCCTCCCTTCATCTATATGCTTCCATCCATTATTTCTCTCCTCCTTTGCTGTTGTCATCTTCTGTAGTGCTGTCATCTGTCTTTTGTGTATTTGTTTTGTCCGTTGGCTTTCATCTTTCATCCGTCTTTACGTCAGCTCCATCTTTGTTTGGCGACTGGTGTAACGGTTCAGTAGTATCACAATATTGGAACTGGCTATAAATTAAAGCAGCAAATCAAAAATAGGGTGGCAGCGAAATGTTATTTTTGTCTCTCTCAAAGTAGTTTTTAATCATACACTTGGGAGTTTATTTGGCTTTGTATTACCTGGTGCTGTTTGTAAGTTGTGTTACTCAGCCTTAGGCGCTGTTCAGTGTTTCTGCTGCCTGCTTTGTGCCTGCCACAACAGAGAATACAGTTTGTCGCAGTGTTAGCGTTCCAGAGTTGTAAAATCCTGTCTCACAGTATCATAAACTAATGTGCACTGCTTAGGGATTTGATAAGCCTTTGAACTCATGGAACAACTCAAACTCAACTTCCTGAACTTCACTTTATTGCTTACAAATACCTGAAATGAAATAGCCTACATTTGGTACAATATATGCCTCTGTTTATGACAAATAGCACTCAGTCACTTTTGTATGTCAAAATTTGCAGGTCACCATTACCACGTGCACCCTTAGAGAAATCTCCTTCTCCCTAATAGACATATGGCTTGTGAAAGCAGGCGAAGCACAGGTGTCGCTGATAACATTAATGATGGCTCTGTTCCATGTAGTTTCCCCAGGAGGCTTCTAGCAGTGAATCAACAGGAACTATTCGATGGCCTGAAACTGATACACGTAAATGGGATGCAGCCATTTTTGATGATATCAATTACACCTGTGTTCAGCCTTAAAAAGTCAGGATGTCGGCTGTGAAGGTCTGTCCCACTAACTGACACCTGCCTCAGACCCCAGAGGTGTACAGTACTTCTAGTCATATTTCACAGGTGCTTGATTCTGTTGTTGTAGTTCCCTCATGGTGTCATGATGTCAGATTTCAGTTTGATTTGGAACCTTAAAAAAATACCAGTGTATTGGGGTCCTGGGGACTCTCTATCAAAATTGCTAAATTCTGGCTGCACAGTTTTAAGAGGTGTAACTCTTGAATTCATGTCCACCATGGGTTGTTATGTAAAGAGAGATTGTGGTGATGTAGGATTATTTTGATTGATATAAATGTTGAAGTGCTCTGATATAGATATAGACAATATGTAAATTACTAAAGTAATATTTGTAATTGTAACTTTACTAAAATGGCATTTATTTAATACGTAATAATAATGTTTTGAGAAGAAGTGAACATTTTGCTGTGATGGTTGTTTATGTTGGTGGATTATTCTTAGGATCCCTAGGGACCCCAGTGTATAGTCTTTATTTGTTATATGTTAGTAGGATGAGGGTTAATCATTACAGAATGTGAAATTGCATGAAGGATGCCATATTGATTATTTTCATCACTTATTATTTAGACGGGAGTAACTGTATTTTTGAGGACCCTATTATTATTTGTATTGCATTAATTTAATTTCAGTATAATTTAGTAAATTGAATTGGTATCACTTATTCTATCAGCTTGCTTCTTCATTGTAAGTTTGACCAGTGCTACACAGTATATCTTTTTTCCCTTGTTTCTCATTTCCTCTCCTTGTTCGTTCTCTCTTCATTTTTCCTCTCCTCTCCTCTCCTCTCCTCTCCTCTCCTCTCCTCTCCTCTCCTCTCCTCTCCTCTCCTCTCCTCTCCTCTCCTCTCCTCTCCTCTCCTCTCCTCTCCTCTCCTCTCCTCTCCTCTCCTCTCCTCTCCTCTCCTCGAGTAAAGGGACACAGAGTGGTTGCAGGTGTAGACAGGTCATCTATTCCCTTCCTAATGATGATGGATGGCAGCACTGCAGAGAGCGAGAACAGAGAGAAAAGTGGAGCGATGCAGGAGATAAAGAAATAGCAGAGTAAGAGAAGTGTGTGTATATATATGTCTGCTAGTAGGCAGATGGTGGGAGTTTTAGTGATATGTTGATCCTCAAGTGTTTATATCATCCCTGTCATCCACCTGAAAACAAACAAACACACACCTTTGCGGCATTATGCGGTGTTTGTGAGGTGCCATCGGATGTAGTGCATTGAGAAGCACATTTATAGACACACATGTGCGCAGACACACATAAGCACACACATAGATCCATCTCTGTCAGCCTTTACTTTGCCGTCCTGTTTACAGATGTAGCAGGAGCCAAGGGCGATCTCTAGAGACCTCTCTCTCTCCCTCCCTCTCTCTCTCTACATCTCTAATCCCCCACCCCCACCCCCATCTCGCCCGAGTACCAAGTGTTCAGCAGCAAATACTTCCTCTCTAAATTTTGTTTGTACCACTGAGTAACAAAGCCTTGCAACCAGTGAAAACTGGCATAGATAGATTAATCAGAATATATTAATGGGCGTTTATCCGATAGTATGACAGCGTTTGAACTATACCATGTCTTTTGGAGAGCTCACTTTTTGTGAATTACTAAATAAATAAATAAAAAAAACAATACAGAGCATTGATTTATCTTTTATCTATCATAATTCCTACAGATAAGAACACAAACAAGCAAGATAAAGAAAACAGCAGGGTTTTCCCCAATTCCTTTTGTAGAGCTTCAGAACTGTGAATATTCAAGGATTTTAAACTCCACCAACCAAACACAATAAAACGAACAGTTAACATGATAAAACAAGACAGAATAATATGTGGTAGAAAAATAAGACTCACAGTTTGACTTATGTCCACTTCTTGACACATAAAACTGGTATGTCTCCAACACGCCCACATGGGAGCCAGACTAACTGTAAGGTCAGATGATTATGTCATCTGCAGCTGAGCATGGTCTGAATGCATTTTAAGTACAAGATCATGACTTTACAGTGGCAACAAAATACTTTACACAAAGTTCTGCAGGTTACAGTGAACTAGCTGAACACTTTCAGTGCTAAATAATCTGTAGAGGCAAACTTATAGAAACCCTTTAGCCTTCGCCATGGTAATGCAAGCAACCCATGATGCAAAATACTAAAATTGAAAACCATATGTCTAGATGTGAATAGTTCAACATTCCCCAAGAGAACCTCAGCAAACAGACGAAAAGTAGTCACATCCAGAGGCATAAAGACTGGCATGGAGACAGACATTTATGTGATAAAACTATACATTTTATTGCTGATAAGTAAAATGTTAAACAAAAAATATTTTGTATTCTGACTTTACACAGGCAAAGAGTAAAAACATGTCCTTTATAAAGGTTCCATATGCTGTTTCTGGACTGAAAATAAAGAATCTGAACATTTTTTTTCCTGTTCTTTGAGTTGCGAGTAAAGTTTGTGATATTACATAACTGCACTCATCATGGCAGGAGCTAAAGAGCATCCAAGCACTCCCTATGGCAATTTTAAAATAGAAAAATAAAAAGTAATTTTGGTAATACTGCTAAAACAACCCCAAATGTAGTGCTACCATAAAATCTAAGTAACTTAACTAAAGTATAATTAACTTCACATGTCCATTAATCAGGAGTATACTAAAGAATGAAATGACTCATATGCCTCATATTTCCAGGTGTCAATACCTTTTTGATGCATGTAGTGATAGGAGTATAAAGTCCAAGCTCTTCCCCACAAGTGAAGTCATATATTGTTGAACTTGGTGTCTTCTCTGAATGAGATGACACGTGTGGGGTCAGGAGCAATTGCATCCTCACCCGCTACAGTTATTTTCTCACAGACTCCTTCCCTCAGTGTAACTCCATCTCACACCTTACTGTCTCAAAGGCTGGCTGATAAAAAGGGAGTGTTAAGACCTTGGTTGGTGGGGTTACCACACAGTGCACTCACATCCACACACATGCACACACACAGACACAGTGTCAAAATCTCACCCTTTTCCAACCACAAGAGAAGGAGGCTGACTGTAACTATGGCAACCTAGAAAAAGGGAAAATGATTGGGCAATGCTTGGATTTGTTAAGACCTACTGTATGAAGCCTAGGGCAAGACTTAGTCACTCATTCTCAACCAGTGTTTATGCCGCTGACACAAGTGTGGGTGAGTGAAGCACAAGGAGTCAGGACTTCTCTTCCTCATTTCCCTTTCCTGTCTGTCTGTTTCATGTTCTCTGTGAACGCTCTGTCAGTGGCATCCCTGATTGAATTTAATGAAATGCTTCACAGGGGATCTACAAAGCAGTCGGAGACCATAAAGTAGTCAGTTGTCTCACTGGAAGGCACATGTATCCTCAGGTTTTGCTTTTGTAGAATTCCCATTTTTGACAATGTGAGCTCTCCTGTGTGCTAATTACTCATCGATTTGTCTTGTTGTTTAAATCTTTGTATTTTCAGATGGGTACCCTTCAAATACTTTGAATAGAACAAATAAAATATATTTTCCTATGTCAAAACAAGAAATTAAACAATATAATTATACACACAACATTGACATACTGTTGGAATTTTACATCTACAATGATGTAGACATATTTTATATTCATTGCTTAAAATTTCAGTTAAAACCAAGTTAAATGAATTAAAACATAAACCGAAAGAGAGATTCAACAATTGTACCATGTTGTTGGTTATCTCATTTGTTTAATTTCAGCTAAAAATAGAGCACATATTTATATGTTTGAAATGATATCCTTGATTTTTTGTTGTGTCAATTTCTATTGGTTGCACAGAACCTGATAGATAAGCCTCTTACCCTACACTGGTGTTACTGTCAAAGGCATTCTGAACAGTATATGCTCCTTTGTGTGCATGCTATGTAGTCTGTGTGTGTACATGTATACCACTAAGAATGGCTTAGTGTTGAACATTCAGGCCTCTGTTCAGTCCTGAATGTAAGCTAATGTGTGAGTGCTCTTTTAGGGGACCAACGCCTGGACGCACAAGTGTGCACAAACCAACACTGATTTCTGTAGCTGTATGAATAACACAGAAGGGGTCTTTGGTGCATTTAATGTAGAAGTCTTTGTAGATTTCAGTTCACAACCAGGGTTTGCAGTGTTTTTGTAGCCTACATGCAAACGTCATGCATGAATGTAATAGTGCAGTGTAGAGAACATGCATTTTGCATTTAGCTTTTTATTTAAGGGCACAGAGCTAATATATCCAAAGCAAAAACGTACTATAGTGTTACCCTGCACAGATGGCTTTATTCATTTTTTTCTTTGTGGCAGGACAATGGAGGAAGGGATCCTTTGATTAATAGTGTAAAGATATAATACCACACATACATTACACTGTCTTCCTGTATAAACAGAAACTGTTGCTTTTCTAATTGGGCTTATGGTCCACAGAGAGTTTGGGGGCTTAATTCCAAACCTAATGTAAAAGCTGAGTGTGTGGTAGCTTTTATATTCTTCTTTTCTTCATGATACTTACATAAAGCTGCATTATAGCTGCAGGATAGGCTTAATTATCATAAGCCTCCTTATTTTTTTATCTATAGCAGAATGAAATAAAATTGTTTGTTCTCAAACTCACAGGCAGAGATTCAATTAATTGCAGATCATTTCTTGTACATGGGAAGACTATTTGATTTCACTGAACCTTTGTTCCTTGGAAATGATGAAATACTTTAAGCAGTGAATTACTCTGCAGTGGCTTCGGCTTTATCAGCTTAAATTGCTCTTGTTGAGCAATTGCCTCTTGAAAGTGACAAGCGGTGCTTCCTGAGGAATGAAGAACAACAGGCTGAACTTGGAAACTCCCTTTTCCACTTTTTCCATGTTCATTCTCCCCACATCACTTCTCAGCTCTTTAAGCCATTTCATTTCACTATTGTAACCTTTTGTACAGTAAAAATGTAAACATAAATTTGATTACCATGTGTGCTGTGTTTCTGTCTTCACATAACCCCTTCACCTGTTCTTAATCCCTCTATCTCCTTCTCAGCCATGTATTCATATTGTTTTATACCTTCAATCCCCACTCACACCCCAGCCAGACTCAGCCCATGTTTCCCTTCACCCTCTAGTCATTTCCTGATTGGAATTCCAAAGGCAAGTTTCAATCAGTAAAGATCTATGGGCTTGCTGGTCTCACATACTGAGGAAATAAAAAACCACACACAACCAATTCCAGAGCTTTCAACAGTGTGTTTATACGCAATGTTAGTGTGCCCGGATACAATGTTTAAAACACTCCGTGCTCCTAGTGTTTTTTGTGCAGTATTTTTGTATATTTTATTCCTGTCTTTTTTACCTTTTCTCCTTGAACCTGAAAATACACAAACAGTAGAACACACATAAGCACACACAAAAGCTTCAGATCATTAATTGAAAATTTCTCTATATGTTTTTGAAGGCATATAAATCACATGCATGTATGCAAGAGCATGATTAGTGAATGAAAAGTAGTTCTAATGGAGATTATCTGGATTAGGATTACATGTCATTTATAAAATGTAAAAATGTCACACTATAATTCATATTAAAGGGTATGAATATTATAAAAGGGATTGCCATTTTAGTATTATTTTACAAATTGAATAGTGAAACAAATTTAGAATTAAATGGATCTGTGTATTATGTATACAAAGGCTGAGTTCTCACAGTGGGATCACCTGAAGAGCTTGCCCTAATGCTCTCACTCAGATGTTTCCTCAGGCTAAAAACTCAAATATCAATGAGTGTATTTTTCATAGAATATGATTAAGGCAACACTGTAATAAAATTCTCTATATAATCAGCAGTTCTTGATTGTTTAGGTCAGTTTGAGTAATGAGAAAATATTGAACATATAGAATCAAATCTAAAGTATGACACATTTTACAGGCTTGATCAAGTCTAACTGAAAGACTATTATTATATTTATTGCTCAAAACCTAATTGATGTCAATTTCATGAAGATTAAATTGACAGTGTCATGATATTCTAAAAGAACCACTACAGACCAAAGTAGTCAAGAAATGTAAGAATTGTAGGAAAAGTAGAAATTGTTAACTGTCAGTTAATCTTTTGGTCATTTTCAGATAGAAAATGGTAAAAAAGCATTTCACATTTGACCCACTATCCAAAAATATTCAATTTACGGTCACAGAGCAGGAACAAAACTAATGATTAAGTCAAATTTAAGATAATGGAATCAGAATTGTGTCAATCCTATTATTGGTTATCAGAATACTTGACAATTCTATATATTATTTCAACTAATCAATTAATTAATTAGTCATTGCTGCTCAGTGTAGGCAGGAAGTTAACAAGAGAAACTCCACAGAATACATTTGACAGTAGCACTGGTTTTATTGGTCTTAATTGGCCCTTCTTAGAAATATCCTGTACATTTGAAAACTAAAATCATTCACAATTGAAGTTCTGGTTAGCTGTTTTATGTTCACACCTTCATTAAGTTGGTTATTAGCAGTTCTGTTCCTCTGTTTCTATTTCTTTGATCATAATGAATGATTCACCAAAGACAAAGGCATTACTAAGAGACCTGCGCTCATGAAATTCCAAACATAAAAGACTAAACATCTAAAGGCTGGAAGGTCATAAAATATATTGCACAAATTCAATGGATTCACTGTCTTCAAAAGGCAAGAATGTTCCTCTTAATGACTGTGAAGCTGAATAGCTTAATGGTGGGATGACGCATCGACTGTGAGGCTTTATTCAAGGAGATAGATAGCGAATCCACCGCCCTGTTTTCATCATCAGGCAGGGGGTCTCATGCAGCAGATGCACCAGCAAACACAGCCCTGACCTTGGTAGATATACAGATGAAAATGGTGTGCTTATACCCTCTTTGCAGACAATCATGTTGTATGTCTGTTATGTTATGTCCCGGCCTAGGGGATAACCCAGATGAACATAATGTGCTCCCTTGTCCTTCTCCAACTCCCAAGCACAATTCCAGATCAGAAAAACTACAGTCCACAATGTTTATGAAAATAATTCAACAACTTCAAGGAGGGCCTTGCCAAATTAACAAACAAAACAATCTTTGAAACCAAGCTAAATTACCTTTCCAAAAATAAATTCATGAAATAAAACTACAATAAATTAACCTAACTCCCTAAACCAAAAACAGGAGAAAAAAGGGTTCAAACAAAAAAGACACCCTCCCCTACCAGAAATTTGGATTGCGTTTTAGATTTACTAGTTTCATGTACAAGAAAACTACAAAACAAAAACAAATTTGAGAATACGGTTGCTGGCCACTGGAAATACACACAGAACAACCTCTGTTGGGAGCTGGAGAGGGACCAAAGAGAGAGAGAGCCAGCTGCAGCCATTGCCATTTTTGAAGGCGGAACTTAATTTGGCTCTACCCATCAGCTGCTTTACTTGCAGAGAAAACAAAAGGGAAAGGAAAAACACAGCACCCCTACAGGACTGGGGGAAACACATCAGCACATATATACAAATACAAACCTATTATAATGACCTTGGTCATAACAGGCAGTGTGTTTGCAGATGTTCATAGATTGTCATTTTGGATCCTTTTTATTTTCCCCCAGTGCCCTTAATTTAAAAGGTGACTTTTACTGGTGCTAACAGTCTGTGACTAATAAGCTCATTCTCATAGTGTGTTTTTTTATTCACTGTGTTGAGTTGTGGCATAAAACATAGTCTTTATTTATGCTTCAATGCACTGTTGCCTCTCAGTTTGAAACCTAGATTGTTATTTCCTATTATTAGTAATGGTTCACAAATGAGGTGTCGAGGATTGGCAAATCATTTGCTGGTGAGTGAAGGGTTTACTTACTCTCTTATGTACTTTCTTTTGAGAACATGTCAGTCGTTGAGACCATTATCTGGCAGCATGTCTCCATTAACCCTGTAGAGGTGATGTGTAACAGACAGAATTACATATTTTCAACTTAATGTTACATTTTTGTGATAAATCACACTTTTTAGTAGGGATGTAACGGTGCACTTGTTTGTACCGAACCGTTTCAGTTCGGGGCCTTTGATAAAATATGAAGGTGTACTGAACGAATACATGTAGCCTATGTGAAGAACGCAAACACTCGGGAAGCAGGGTTTCCGCAAGTAGAACCCATGTGCAGGGTTTCATCTAAATACATTCAGCAGCGGCAAATTCTCAGCACTGCTGCAAAAAAACCCAAAACATGACAACAGAGAGTATAACAGAGGCACAGAAGCCGGGTTGGACGTTCAAAGCATGATAAGTTTCACTTTCAGTTTTTGGTATGTTGCAGCTTTGTGGCACTAAAGAGTCCACAAGTTCCTTTATAGCAAAAAGGTTTTTATTTCTTAACTCAAGTTGGCAAAATCAAGTGAACCTGCTCCTCTTCTCCTTCACTGTGCCTCTGCTGTGGTGTTACTGTGAGGTCATGTTCACAGCACCTCAGGGAATACTGTGAGGTGTTCAAAAACACCCAGTAAATTGCAGAGTTTACCATAAACGAACATTGAACATTCAAAAATACAAAAATGCATAACATGGGTTCCCTGTTAATACACAAATGACTGAACAATGTTTTGTAGAAATGTCCTGTGTCACACAGGTAGTTACGCCCCCCCCCCCCCCCCCCCCTTCACTGAGCTCTTTCACTGCTGAAAACATATAAAAAAATGTATCAAACCGAAGACCCCTGTACCAAAAATGTACCAAACTGAAATTTTTCTGTACCGTTACACCCCTACTTATTAGATAATATATTTATAAGCCAAATATACCATTATACTTTACCTCTCTGTGATACATCTAAATTTTCTGCAGCAATCTTCTTTTAAGGGTTGAAAACCTTTCAACCTGCCCACTTCTTATTTTCTTAAAGCTTCAGCCCATGTGTTTTTTTTTTTTTTGCTATCTTTGAAAAAAATTCCATAATTGCCTTTCAACATATTGAGATACAGATTGTCTGAGAGGAATTAAGACTGCACATCCTCCTGCCTGTGCTCTCAGGTTTTAGAGAATCTACCCCGTCAGGCAGGATTTGCTCAATCTCAGATGTTTTCAAAGAGGTAGGGGTATTCCTCATTTTCAGTGTCTGGGTTCTGCAGGTTTAATAGTTTGTCCTTATCTATATTTTAAGATGTCAGCTTTCAAACACAATCTTCAAACTTATTTACATTGCCTTTAAGATATTCTTTTACTGAACCTGCTGTTGCCATATCTTGTGTAGAAGAGCACACTAAACGAGTTTTATGCATTTACTTAATCATCTTTGAACATAAATGATCCACAGATCTATGTATGTTGTGTGGTTTGAAAGACTTTTTCAATTATGCAACAAGATGAAGTCTGAACTGATGAATTTTGTGGGTGTGTACCAGGAAGCGTGTAAGAATCACTGGGAACCAGTTTGTCTTGAAGGACCATCCATTACACGAACCAACACCCACCTCAGTTATGCCACTGTGTTCAAGGTGTGACCTGCTCTTCTTTAAAACCACACAGACTTGCTCTTCATTTGTTCTGTTTTGATTTTCTTGTCTTTGAGCATGTCTTGTGTTTGTGGGAGGTTGTACCCTCTATTTATTTATCAGGTTTGTCTGGATGTTTCCACTCACACTCTTCTACACAGTGACTACAAGTGATTCTGCACATGTTTATCTCCGAGGGTTGACTGTGCCATAGAAGGTCTGCTGGGATTACTGCTGTTGATGTTTTGATTTCACTCATAAATTTAGAGGAAATCAGATATCTTGATATTTCCCTGACCAGCAATCATACATCTTACAAATAGTGAGATTTACATTCACTGTCGCTTTGTGGTAAATTGATAAATTAATTTTGTTACCAAAATTTTTGTTAATGGAAGAAAGAAGACATAGTGGCTTATCTGAAAACCATAACTGAAGATTGTGTCTGTTTTTCAATTCAGGTCCTTCAGTCTTGTTTATTTTTGCACAAGCATGCTGGATAATAAGCCTCTGTTCATCTACCATTTCAACTCAAAAGATTTTCTTTAACATACAATAAAACATCCTCTCACAATTCTGAGATGGCTTGTCTTGTAGTATGTTTGTACCTATTCTTTGTAATCTGATTTCCTGCAAGCCAGTGTGAAAATAAAGTTGCTGTAGTAAGCACATATTTACGACTCATGCAAATTGAAAGGACTTAAGGACTGCAGGGTCAGGGGTCTCAGTTTTCTGTTCTGTGAGTGAATACACACTTCTGGTTTTTTCACAAATAGTGTACTTCACCCTGCCAACACACATAAAAAGCCACAGCACCTCTGTCCTCACCAGGTCTTGCCAGGACAGCAGAGATATGACTTTAACAATGAGGGTTTGCTGTGTGCATAAGTGTATCAGTTATACTTCAGTGCAAAATGATTACTCTTATCACACAGAGATTAAAGATGCACTTGCTAGAGTGCCTAATGGAGGTTTTGGCCTCTCATCTTTCACTGTCTCTTCAGCTTTTTCTCTCTGCATGCTCTTGTAGACTGGAAAGAAAATGTCAAAGAAAAATACCTAAACAACAAGTTGTATTCAGAGAATTTACCACATGTATTCTGCTTTAAAAAACAAATCCTAGTCCACCTGTACTCCACTCAGGGATCAGGTATCTTAGACTGGAAAATCTTAAAATAGCAAACTTTTGGCCGCTTCTGCAGTTTTGCAAATTACAGTTTGATGTCTGACTGAAAATTCTGAACCCACTGTCTGAGCTGATAATCCTTTCTGACCATCGTTGAGTAGCATCTAGTCCCATTGTTTAAAAAGATTACAAAATGAATCTACATCACTGTCATGAGAAGGATTCTGACAGTGACTGACACTCAGTGGGCTGTACTCGTCATTTAGTCGGCTCTGAAGTTTGCTTAAAGCATTTGTTAGAATTTGAGTAAAACATAAACTTTATTTTTTGTCTCATTCTTTTCTTCTTTTCTGACACTGTGCATACTGCTTTATAAGTTCCAAGCTTTCTGATGAGTGAAAATGTTAAAAAAAAATATACATATATTTGTGGTGCCTTTTTTAATTGCCTTTGTATGTATTGGACTTTGTTTTTTTGTTGTTGTTTTTTACTTCTTTCTTGTGTCAGTCTGCCAACATGATTCTTAAATGCTGTCATACTGCTGTTGGTTGACCTTTGAACCTTTGTCTTCTCAGGTGCTGAACCCTGCCTCCTCAGACACAGTGACTTCAAAAGGATAGACTGGCTGATAGACACTGAGAGAAGAGGCAAGCAGATAAACAGATAGGGGGAAAGGAGGTGAGTGAAACAAATAACGGGATCCTTTCTTATCTGTCTGTCTAAAGTGTACCTGTGTGCACCATATCTCGGACTCTGTCTTGCTTTTCCTGCACATGAAGGCCTTCTATATAGGCTTGGTGGCTGATTGCCTTTAGAGCAGCTCTAGTTGCTCTTGCAGAAAACAAGAACAGCTCTGTAGCAGAGAGGCTGGTTGTCACCCCTGCTGAGCCAGATACTGAGAGCCCTATTTTGGTAGCTGCACAACAACCAGCAACAAGCAGTGCATCAACCATTTGGTTTATTCCCAAAGCTGAAATCGTCATATTGCCCTGGGTAATGTTATCTGTCAGCTATTTTGAAGACATTTACATTTTACATTATTTATTTACATAAAACTATCTTGGAAATCATGTGATACAACTAAGGTTCTTTATTGGAGATATGTTTTTTTTTTTTTTTTTTCCTAGAATTCGCTTGTTTATGAGGTTCTTTGAATGTTTCAGACTGCAAAAGTATTCTGTTTTTTGTAAAATAATCATTTGTATGAAAATATATCGCAGCAAATCACATCTTAGCAGTTTTATGCGGTAGCTACTTCTCTCCTGCAGCACACAGATGTTTTTGCTGAAATTTCCTCAGTTGTATATCCTCATTTATTGTGTATAAACAGTGAATTCTATCACAAACTCTAGCAGATCAACCAGCAGTAATGCATGTAGTTGTCAGAGTCAGTATGCCATTAGTATGTAGTTATCATATTTTGAACATAGGTCAAGTTTACTTCTTGTACAAAGTTGTAAGCAATGTGTAATTCAATGCTATGCAACCAGTAGAAAAAAATACTGCAGTGAAAGTGGGGACATTGATAAAACACTCTACAGAGATTTATTATATTTGAATGTGATTATCACAGAATATTGCTCAAAAAATTGCGGTATCAGTTTATTAATTCTGTATCCACCTCAACACAGCAGGCTCTGCAGTGATTGGCTGACAGTATATGTATTAATCACCACACTCTCTGATCTATATTCCACCTCTCCCAGTTTATGTGCACCTTGTGCAGCTCCATAGTGGTGAACCAAAATAGCAGCTGGACCCACACAGTCAGTGTGCACAAGACCTACCACTTTGCACAGCCAACTTTGCAATCAAAATAGCACTGAGTGTATTTCTCTTGCATTTTTGTTTTCCCATGTTTTACATTTTCAGTTCAGTAAGTTATTATTTTCATTCATTTGGTGGTGCAGTTAAATGCAAAGTTTTTGGTATGTAATTTAACTTCGTTGTGGTTGGAACTTTCCTATACTTGGATCTATTTTTTTTTGGGGGGGGGGGGGGGGTGTCATCATAAAACTGAGATTGAGATGTTTTCAGACGTGATCTACTATTATGAGTGCATGAAGTTAGCTTAACTACTGAAAAAAAAAATACAAGTATAAACTAATTGAAGAGATATGATATAACATGCAGAGACATCACACATTTTGATCTGCTATAGCCCTCACCTGTGTCTGGTTACTTGTATGTGTCTGTCTTCCAACCTGCACCACCAGTGTTTCTGTTCAATTAAGCACATACAGTCTGTTTGGCTGTGGTTGTGCCTTGGGTTTTGGTTTATTGCTGTTCACTGAGGACACTCTAAGGTTAAACACATGTTTTGATCACATTTGGTTAGCAGCTGCGGTCCTGGTGGTTGCTGAGTTCACTTGCTGCTTTGGTAATCTTCCTACTTATGTATGTAAAGTAGCTTTTATGCAATTCACCCAGCGGCCTTACCCACTATCATCTCTGTGGGAGTGTTTTGGGGTCTGTGTGTGCGTGTTCATGTGTAAATAATTGATTGCTGTAGAGGTTTGTGTGGATCACTGGTGAGACTGAATTGGCCACAAAAACCTGCTTTACGTCTCACAGTTTGGGTAAAATAACTGTTCCGTGTATGCTGCTGCTCTGTGGGGTCTGTGTGTTGTCCTTACTGGCATTTGATTTTAGTCTGTGTTATTTAAGCGTGTTAGAGCTGCTGAAAGGACTAGACATGTAATCAAGTCCCATGCTAAATACAACAAAGTTTTCTATCATGTAAAAGCTTGAAGCAAAAAAAAATTGTCTTAAAAAAATATTGTGGAAAAACTAAAAAATCTCTGGTTTCAGGTAGGTTCCATAGACTAGTAACTTCACCTGCATGTCTTTCCAGGACAGCATTTTTAGTATCGGTGGTGCCAGTATTTTCAGTTTCACATTCACTGAAACTGACCCATGCACTTGTTTATACACATGAGCTGTTCAGATAATCCAAGGAGTGTGTCCTCATACTTATCCTTCCTTTCAGCCCCTTCTCTCCTGTTTTTTTTTTTCTTGCTTTCAATGTGTTTTCTTTGCTTAGTTCTTTATCCTCTTTCTAGCCTTCCGTCACTGGCTGCTTTTAATTCTTTTAGTCATACTTAGCTTCCTCTTCGTGTATCTTTTCTTCTCTCCTTCTTGCCCCTTAGCCGCAGTGTCCTTGAGAAAGCAGTGACTTTGACAGTGAGCACAGCAGAGCGCATCACTCTCTCTCTCTTTTCTCATTGACACGTACATACCTCCTCACACATACACACAACCACGTACACACATCGGTCCATGGCGCTACTGTCAACCAGAAGCAGCCCTTACAAGTCTCTTTCCTTTAGCCTCAATAAATAATTCATTCTGCAAAAAACAGTGCCTGTGTTTTTTCATGCAAATGTTGACAAACCTATTGCAGAGAGAATGTGAGAGTTGTTTTCTGTACTGAACAGAATTTTACCCCCAAGTTTCAGCAACATAAACTAAACCTTCACTAATTTGCTATAAGAAACAAAATACCTCAAGGACATTTTGAGAATTAACTAATAAATGAACCAAGGAGCTCAGTTAGATGCTTGTGGGTGCTTAAGGTATCATGTAAATTAAATTACTTGAAGAAGTAGGATTCATAGTCCATACTCTTCACTCAATGTTTGTTACTGAATGTGGACAAATTGCCCTCAGGTGATACTGTAGTTAGTCTGCTCATCACGGAAACACTATCCTTCTGTGCCCTCCCTCTCATTAAAGGTGCCCTCCACTAATCTTGGATCATGACAGCCCATTGTCACAGTTTTCCGTTGCTTTTGAAATATAGATGGAGTCTGATTGTTTGCTTGTAAGATGAGATCCTATAGTCTCTTGATGCTGTTTGTTCTCATTGGTTTCTGTTTTCCATTGGTGTTCATAGAGTATTGGGTCATCCGTTTTCCTGTGGCAGTACCTGTTAGAGATCAAGTACCATGTGGTTAGCTGCCTGCCAGCTATATATGGCAGATGCTTTTTTTGTAATCGCATCCTGGATGTCAGATTGATATCACTGACACCCTGATATGCAATACACTTATGTGGCAAAACGTTTTCCTTTGCAATTTCTATGTTGTTTAATCTTTTAAAACTTTCTACATTTTTCCATCTCTATTATCGCCATGCTTCACTCCAGTATCTTCACTGCAATATCTCACTGTGGCGCGTTAGCAGCATCTCTCTTTAGAGCTGTGTGCGCATCTCTCTCACTCTTCCTTCTGTTTGTCCCACGTTCGGCTGAAAATGCTTCCGTAGCCATGGTGACCAATCCCAAGGGAAAAAGTTGAGGCAGAATCTCTTTCTCTCGCTCTTTTCCCTCCTTTGTTTCATGCCTTGTTGCAACTGAATGCTTTTCGTACACACAAATACAAACATACTCTACACACCCAGTAGCACCAGGAGCCTGTGTTGGTTCTTTAGGCCCACTGTTAAATTAAGTGCTCGAATTTATAAAAAAAAAAAAAAGACGCAATTTTGCTGAGAAATAGACAGCCTTCTTTCTTGTTTCTTTCTGACACTTTTTGCTGTGACAGTCGTGCAAAAGATTCTCACAAAAAAGATGGAGGAAGAGGTGTGGAGGTAGAATCAAGAATCTTCAAAACTTCACACTCATTTCTGCCCTTCTCTTCAGTACATAACCCCTTTTTTGCTTATTTCAACACCTTTTTCCTCTATTATCTCCTCGCTTATAACCGCCCTTCTCCTGGGGCCTCCGCCTTTTCCCGAGTCAGAGAGACAGACAGGAAGGAAGTGTGTAATGAAACAGCCATATCGAGAACACTGCCCAAATTGACCTGGAATGAATGGAGTCACTGATCAGCTTCTGCTAAAGCGCTGTAGAAGAAGGAGGGGGCTGGGGGAGAAAATGTAGCTGGCTAATGTAGCTCACAGTTTATGAGCACTAGTATCAGACAGATCAAATTAGGCAACACAAAATATTGTTTGCTCCTGTGTGTCCTGTTAATCAACATATAACTATTCTACTACATTTGAGCAGCTTATTATACACAAATAGCTTTTATCACTGTATTTTGTCTGAAATCGATATTTGGCAAAGGATATGAATTCAGTTATTGCAGCTGAAGAAGGAAGCAATCTGCATTCAGGAGATTTTCTCTGCTGTTTGAACAGCAAACAGGGAGGCAGACGAGCAAGGCAACAACACAAGAGAGTGAAAATTACAAAAACACTCACACCCAGGAAGAGACAGGCTGACAGGACACAATATTCCAAGTCGTTGAAGTTCTTCTGTGTTCATTAATACTGAAAATGTAAGAGTGTATTATTCTGAGAATAACCTGTAAGAAAACATCATTTGCTGTGTATTTGATTACATTATACATTTCACTAATCTGCTCATCTGCCACACTGTTGGTGTTATTAATGAAAATGGACGGAGAGAAAATGGGCATCACTAGGATAACAAACACTACTCTGTGTGTGTGTTTGCAAACAGCTTGTCAGTGTGTGTTATGTGTGAAGTAAAACCCCATTAGGGAATGAGTCCACATCTGGACAACTGTCCTCACGCTTTCACAACTTGAAACTTATATGTTTCAGAACTGATAGGTTGTGAACAAATTTTCAACAATTCTGACATAATTTCTCAAGTAGAGATCTATTTAATCCGACCTGTTACGCATATGTACCTCTGGTTGTGCCGCTGTAAAATATTGTTCGGTAAATCAGATAAAGTTTTCAGCATGTACAGAGAGTGGCTAAGTTGAAGTGTCTGGCAAAAAGGACTGAAGAATATGCCAAAAAAAAATCATATTGTGATAATTTTCACAGATATTTCAATTACATCATCAGTCACAGTGTTAGTGGAGGCTGAACTTGTTCTATGTCTTTTTTACTGAAGACCTATGAAAAGGATAATTTGTTTTTTTCAGGTCTGCACCAAGCAAGCATGGTCTTATGTTAGGAGAATATGTTTTGTAGTCCGGGGGATTCCTGTATTACCACAGTGAATGCTGTATAACAACATGTTTTAACACCTTTTCCCTTTCTAAATATGCAGCTTCTGAGATATGCATATTACCCTCTTGAGTGACAGCTTTTTATATATTTTGGTTGGATCCAAAGTTGTTTGTAGAAGTCATTAATATAACTCAATAACTCAAAAATTCTACTAAAATTAACTAACCAGGAAAAACATAGTGGACCTCTGAAAATGTGATTCTCACTATTTTAGTATTTGATCTTCTTCCTGTGTATGTATTACCATATTTTATACAAGTACACACATCATCAGCCCTCTTTAACCACTATTCTGGTTGATTCTTTTATTTTCCATACAAATGTAGATTGTAGTTATCATTTCATCTCATATTTTAAAGGTCCTTTGAGGAGTATCCATCTGAAGTGAATTGCAACGACATCTTCAGCCGGAATTGGTGTTTTTCCAGGACAAAGACTCCCATGAGCACTAGCAACTACTGTCATAAGGGCATAACTCTGGCCAAGGCGTGCATTTGTTTTGAAGTTAATGAATGAAGAGCGGATCTTCTTTACAACTCTGCATTTATTTTTTCAAGACAACTTGCAGGATGCAAAGTGACGTTTGAAACGAAACAACATGCAAACTTCATAAAGTCCGGTTTTAGCGTAGTTTAGTAACTGGAATGACACCAAAAATTAAACTTAACTTTGGATGTCCGACTCCTGCTTCTGTGCCTCTCTTTTACTCCAGAGCTTACACGAAATTTTCACAACTTCTAACTTTTATCCATTGGGCCCCATGAATTTGTCATGTTTACCCCACCTTTATGGTGCCCCAGAGTTTAGTGTCCAGAAGGTGAGCAGACTATCTCTTTAGTGTTACTCACAGACCGGTGTTCAAAAATGTGTCCCAATAATATAAATTTGCACTAGCTTTTCCACAAAGTATTCAACCATTTTCAGAAATGACTTCAGTCATTCAACATCTTCAGCATTTTGTATTAGCAGTTCAGCGCTAGCTATTTCAGCCTTCTGCATTCACAGCGCAAATACTTCAGAGACTGGTATTCTACTTTTATAATTGTCTTGTTACCGAAGGGCAGTTTAAGTATCCAGGCCCTGGCATGAACATTAAACTCCATACATAACCATTTTAATCTCGCCTTATGAAGCCCTTAATTTGTGTCTGAAACAATGCCCCAAATAAAACATTACCGACATCACAGAGCTAGCCCTGTGGCTAACGCAGAAGCGTTTACTAAGTGTTTGACTGAGCTACCAACAGCCGCTATAGTCAAATACAATGTTCCAATGCATACGTAGAAAGAACAGAAGTATTCTGTACCTGTGGAGAAGGAAGAGGGACAACTTTGGATCTGTTTTCATTCCTTTAACTCCCTTAGTTCTATCCATTGGTTCAATGCAGAGGTTTACCGGTGTTTTAGTCTGTGCTGTATCACTCTCCCGTTTAGTTTTCTTTTTCTTTCTGCCAGTCCAGCTCCAGTTCCAGTGTCCACCATTGCAACAAAATAAATCCAAGAAATCCCTTTCTTTGGGAAAAAGGACAGATCTTACTCCTCACTCATTTATCTTACTTCTCACTGCTAAATGACAACACCACGGTCGGTGTGGTGTCGTCATCAATACATAAATCTGCCGTAAATCAGTCCAGTGTTCTCTGCCCTGACCAGGGAAGCAGGAAATAACATTTAGAAATAACCTATTTTGGTGCTGATATTCTCATTTTAAATTGCAGACTATGATCAGGCATATATATAAAAATGAGACTTTTTCAAGATCACATAGAAAGTCCTCACAGGACCTTTAAAGATCTAGTTATAGATTTAACATCTTTCAGTAACCGAAAAGTTTTTGAGACAAACATTACTAAGCCGCTGTGTTTGTGGAGTGTATTTTTGATGTTTCAATTTAAATGTTTTAGTAGGGTAAAAAAAATTCTTCACTTGCATTTTACTACTGGGCTTAATATGTGTTAATAACAAGTCACAAATTCACAAACCTGCTCAGACACATACACAGAGGGTTGGGAGTGTGACAACTTTGTGTGTTTGCAAACAGGAGCTTAGCAGTGAAGAGCCTTTCAAGTAGGATTAAGCTGGTAAGTATCAATGGAAAAGACAAGCAGGCCAAAGACCACTGGGATATCACTTACTGCCACAATCAGTGTCAGTATGTCTGTGTGTACTGAGTATGTAGTATGTAAAATAGCGATTAGAATGAGTGCAGCAGATTATTTATGGGAAAAAACAGAGGAGGAGATCAGCAGGGGTTAGCCTGTGTCCACACATGATCACTGAGAGCACATTCACAAGTCTCCTCACACACTATGGACTGTGGAGCCTCGGCAGAGCCCTGGCACGACCATCTGTTCTTGCTGAATTCAGCACAGCAGGAGCCCACCAGTGCACGCACACAAACACACACAGAGCATGCTTCGGTTAGTGATCTATTTATTCCCCACACTGACGCAGGACAGTACTCAACTGTGTGTTGATGGTAGTTAGTTTTTTGCTTTAAAAGTAACATAATTCATACAGATAGATTTCAACTTCACTGTAGATAACTATTACTAAGCTGAATGTATTCCTTTAGTTAGTTGGACACACATGCACGCGCTTGAATCTCAAATACATTCATCTATCCTTGTTAGCCTGTGACCCCAAGGCTCTCAGTCTGACCCACCGTCAGCAGGATCTGCAGCTTGCTCCATTTTAATAATCGACCAAAGGGAGTTACACTCCCCTGTCAATGTTATCTACTTCCCTCCCAGAAGCAACATCAGCGTTTCCTGTGCTTTCTGCCATCTCATCAATAAAGCATGCTCTGACCTCTCTGAGCATGCACCTAGACCCAGACAAGACCAAACTACAATATAGTAATATCATCAAAATCGTGCATGGTAACAAAATATTACATTTCAAGACTAGCAATGATATATATTATCACTTAGACCTAAAGCTAAACAGTAGCAAAGATATATTGTCCAGCTTTTATATTTTGTGTATAGTTGGAAAGCATATTAAGCAGACATTTTTATTTAATCATTATAAACATATTATATTTGCACTGTTTTTGTGTAATTGTAAAAAAGATTAAAACCTAATCAGAATCACAAGAAATCGACAAAAACAAAACTGAGGATTACTATAGTGATGGGTGATAAAATGATCTTCTTAATTTTGATATAATTTTAAATTCGGTAATTATTGTTATTTTTCATTGCTTTTAGGTCTTATTTTGTTTACTTTAGCTACAACACATACCTACAGTCTAACTGAATGTGTTGTTCATTATTCATGTTTATTACTCAACTGTCAGGTTTCTCTGCTATTAGTATTACTGATATGAACATAAAACTTTTTTTTTTTTCTTTAATTTTACCATAATACAGATGCAGTTGAATGTAATATCACCAAATGAATAACAAGGAATTGTAGCGGCCAAACGTATTAGAAGTAAGAGCACTAAGATAAATTGGAATAGACCAGGTGCAGAAGTTGAGATCAGTAGGGAAATCAGGAGTCTGAGTAGTCATTGGAAGAAGTAATTGCTTTGTGTATGTGTTTGTGTGGACAGTGAAGCAAGTGTGTCTGCATTGTGAAACCTTGGGGAGTTTTATTCACATTACAGATCTATTTAACTACTGTATGGGACATTTTTCTTGATATTCTTGGTTGAACACATTGCTTTCCATTATATTGAAAACTTACACTCACACAGTTTCTGACTCCAATAAAAACCAGCAGGGCTCCTTGTTTTGAGGAGGACTGGCACAGGGAGGCATGGTTTTAAATTAAATGTATTGGATTTTTATTCATGGAACAATCCCTGACAGTGTTTCAGGTCACAATTGGCAATTGTCCTGACTGTTGGTAGACTTGCTAATTATTCTGTGAGAAGTACCCTCCATTGACAGTGCATTATGTAGAAAAGAATGGACTAGGAAACTCAGCTGAGAAATATATATAAATATTTAGAGAGACAAAGAAGTGGAGAGACTGACAGAGTTGGTAAAAGCTGTAACAAAATAATAAAAATGTTATGTTTTGCCTTTGAGAAAGACAGATACTCTGGAGGAAAATTAGGAAAGACGACCACATCTGTACAATTACGCGCATACACCTGACACCATTTCCCTAGTGTCCCTTCTTGTAATATCCTTTGAGCATGTGTTGAGCCTGCTGCATAGTCCTGCATTAATGAGACATAATGCAGACAATATCTTAAGTAAGCCGTTACCCTCTGATCATGTCTCTACAATAAAGGCTGCATGCTAACAAGAGTTGTAAAAATGGACATGTAGGTCCAGTCTCAACAGCTGTAAGACAGTTTTCTGTTTTAAAGGGAATGACAGTTACTTGAAAATGTAACACTGATACCATAGCTTTTTTTCCTTAATATTTTGATTGTTGCATACACCAAGGATCCTTTGGTGGCATGTGCTAAACAAAACCATCCTTCAGCTGATAAATGTGTGTGTTGACATGCTGCAATCCTTGGAGTTGACTAATCTCCACTTGTAAATTAAAGTTTTATGTGTGGGGGAAAAAGCTTCATATAAGTGATGAGAACTGAACCCTGTCTCCCAGGGGACAACCCTGCAACCTTATAACTCAAACCCAGACCAGCTGTTATAACGAATCCTTACATGAACTATATTACCTCTGTAGCTGAATAGTCAAATAGCATTTGGCCTCATATTTCATTGAACTATAGTTCCTCCTTAAATACAAATATGTCCTAGCTATCTAGCAGGGAGAAAAGTAAGTTTTAGTCAGTAAACATCAGGTCCAAATGTCTGACTTGATAGCCATGCTAGCACTAGTAAAGCCTGCACAGCATTTTAACATGAGGTTCTACAGGGCTGAAATCTCTTTTCAAGCCTGCCTCTAGTGGACATTAAAGTTACTGCAAACTTCCACATTGGCTTCACTTTTCAGCCTTGGTGGTTGTGGTTAAGCTTAATGTTATGCACAAACAGTTTTTCTTTTCCAACTAATTTTTAAGTGGGAGCGGCACCCCAGTGCCCAGTGTGGACCAGCTGCCACTGCAGGAATCAGCTCCACAATACTGAAAGGATTTCTTTCATATTAAGATGATTAGTTGAAACATTTGGGAAATGCCCATTTGCCACCTCTTTGTGATCTACTTCATCCTCACACTAAGCTACAGAATGTCTCCACTTTCAACAAAACACAGCATCTTCTTTTCACTGCAGGGCATACTTACCGACCTCCACAGGGGTGCAAGGGAACCTGCTACTCTTGTATCCTCTTTAGATCACAATAATTGTTCTCAGTATGGGTCTCAGCTCCCAAATGTTAAGATAATAGAGGAGACCTATTGGATGGGTTTTACAGAGAATGCCAAAGCCAGAAAAGTTTGCTTTCCAATAAAGGTTTTTTTTTTTCAAGTCACTTCTTTTGTTTAGTAATAATTTTTTATCCTGAGGAATACCAACCAATTTGTACACCCCGGTTACTGTTATCCTGTAATTTGATCTTAATTACGGCTAAATTATTATTAGGATGGTAAGTGTTTTTATAGACTTAAGTTTAGTCACTACAGCTGATATACGACCTCACACTGACAATGAAAGAAAACATAACCCCCTGTTTACACTCAAGGTGTCCCTGCTGCCAACTATGCAACTTAATCAACCTGTCAAATACCACAATAATGATTGAAGAAGCATCAAATATTTATAAAGAAAAAAAAAAATCAAGTGATATAAAAATAGAAAGACTGCATAAGAAATTAGATATTGCTAAATTTGAGGAGAGACAGGATGTGAATAACAAAAGGGGAGGGGGAAATGCAGGGAGAAGACATGAATTTTCATGATTGTTGCTGTTTCTTTAATGCCTAGTTTTTTGTTATCAATAGGGGCATACTGCCTTTAACTTGCTGTAACTTTGCTTCCTCCTGTGTGGCTGAAGATGAAACACATTGTTCTTCCCCTCACTCTTCCTGTTATCTCTAGCTTCTAACTTCTCTTTTTTGATTGTGTCTGTCCCTCCCCTGCTGTCCTCTTAAGTAGAGAAATAGAAGAATAAACCAACATCTCAGTTAGCTAGCACTGTTTACACAACACACGGTTCTTAACAGCAGAGGTGTATAGGATCGTGAGTGTGCATTCATTCAGTCTATTGAGAAACACCTGGTCCTACGCATTTCATTATTTTTGCCTGTTGGTGTGTGTGTGTGCATGTTTGTCCAACTCATTACTGCACATATTTGTAGATGTTTTCCCAGATGCAAACATTGTGGCATCAGTAACCCAGGAGCAAGCCACATACAAGTCAGTTTAATATAACACAGGCTATTTACACACTCAGGTTTTTAATGAATGTTTAAACATGATCACTCAAATAGCGTTGGTGAGCAAAACATACAGGAGACCAAAAATACTCACACCCAAGAATAGTCATGGGAGAGAAAAATCAACACTCATACTTGAAAATAACTTCAAAATAGCACAGACTTGCTGGAAGTGTCATCCAAATATTCAGCTCCTCATATTTTAGCAAAGATTAGTGTCACAGTAGGTCTGCTTCATTGGAGTGCATGGAGATATCCTCATGAACGATTATGACATGACAGCAGAGCAAGAGCTGGGACTTAAGCACAAAGCTGAAAGTACATGATAAACTGTATACTTCAGACCACTGGAAGAACTCTCGACATCTGACTTTTGAGATCTTTTACTCTTTCAGTGGCTCGTAACATCATTTTATCTCTCTGAAAATACTTGTGTGAATAGAAAGACAAAATAATGTGGTTTAAGTAGGGATGGGAATCAAGAACTGTTTCTTTTTGAGAACCGGTTCCCAGTAGCTCAATTCCTTGGAATCGTTTGCCTGCCTGCTTAACGATTCTTCTTATCGATTCCACCTTTGTTGCCCATGCATGATGATGTCACATGTATACTCTGTTGTTTTGGTTTAGAACGTAGCCAACATGGCGTTGAGGCAGAAACGTTCCAAAGTATGGCTATATTTCATGCAAAAAGATGATACCAGGGCCACTTGTAACACTTGCAGAGCTTCCATTTCTTCAAAGGGGGGAAACCTCTCTAATATGCTCAAACATCTGTCCACACAATATGCACGTTATTTGCAGGAATGCCACGTGTTTGATATGCTACTTAGTGACGCTTGTGAATCTAGCAGCAGAGTAAACACCAGGGCGTCATCTGGGCCTGGTTCAAGGGGGGGCAGCAAACGTCATGCCCCCTCAAATAAAAGTTTCCAAAGGTAGAGAAAAGGAAAATTAGGTGCACAACAGCAGGAGACATAGAGGAATAAGTAAAGCATCTTAAGTTTCACTTTCACTTTGTATGGTTGTATGGGGTAGAAACACCCCCACCCCCAAAACCAGACCTGGCGCCATCTGTTATTATTATTTGTACATACTGTATAAGTTATATTTTCTGTGCAGAGATGAAAATATAAAAGACAGTTAATGCGAACAAATCCGTTTGTACTCTTTTATTCCCTCACCCAATGACAATCGATAAAAGGAGAAATCAGATCGATAAGTAAAATCGATAATGGAATCTGAATCGTTAGATTCTTATCAATTCTCGTCCCTAGGTTTAACTGTAGACATTAAAGCTAGAAGTTGAGCTTTGCACTACTGTGCTTCAGAGTCCCTCAAGTCCAATTATGGTTTGTACAGGTTGGCTAAAAGCTGAATATATGTTATTTTAAGTCAGTGACCTTTAGAATTGCTCAGTAGTGAGTACATATTCACTAAACTGATTTTAGATCACTGCAGTGCCTGCATTTGGGTTTCCTCAGACAAACTACAGCATAAGAAATAAAGCTGTAACACGCAAGGATTAGGTCAGATTTCTACACTGATACATACATATAGGCCTACTGTATATTATATCAGTGCTGTGCTTTGGTTTGAGAGGGTATCTTACCAGAATTTCCAAATTATGACAAGAAGCTTCTCCTGCTTATAACCACAGTGTATTATTATTATTGCAGATATTTTGTTTATTGTAGATGATTTGTTCAAAATAGAAATAGCCTAAAATAGAAATAGTAGTCATCAGTTAATCAGAAACTGATGTGTGCTATGATTCAGTATTTTATCAGCCTTATCAGATTTTGTTGTGGCTATAAAGTTTGATTTCTGCTCCAGGTATCCTGGCACGTAACCAGCCATTAATCAGAGGTCCTTCCACTGGCGAAATAATTTTGGAGGCGCTCATTCTAGCTTGCAGATGAAGTAGCAGTTTAATTCCATCTGTGTTACATTCACTAAAAATTACTGTCTACAGTATTTCATGAAGTTTAAAGGAAGAATGATCTAAATTTCTGATAATCTGATTGTAATACTGAACAAAATTCCGATTTCTAAAATAGAATATGTAATGAAAATATTCTCCTGCAACACTAATTAGCACATACTTGGCTTTTGTCAATCCTCTGTCTCCTCCAGTGCTCATCTTATTTGACGGTTATCAGAAGAGAAAGGTGTAAATTGCTGCTCAGAGCCATTTCAGCATATTCTCAGCTCCACTATCTATCCCTTATCTTTCACTCAGCTCCCATCTCCTTGTTCCTTGTTTCCTTTCATCTCTGGAGGGAAAACGGGATGTAATCATCAAGTCCTGGTGTAGACAAAACACAGCAGTGTGTGTGTGTGTGTGTGTGTGTGTGTGTGTGTGTGTGTGTGCGTGTGTGTGTGCGCGTGCATGTGTGTGTGTTTTCTTATGCATGAACTTCTAGTGTCAGAAAGAAGTGCGGTATACATCCAATTTCAGGAAACTGGTATCTGTGCGCACATGCCTGTGTGTGTGCCATTTGCGAACGATTTGCATGTATGTGTGCACATGCAAATGTCCACAAGCCACCATGAGTGTTAATGAGGCAGTGCTTCTGCCAGTTTTCCCCCTTTCTCCTGTCCTTCTCTGGAGAAAAACACACAATCACACATTAATGACCCATCAGGAAAGTGTGAATAAGTGAGGAGAGTGAAATGGAGAATGGATACTGGTGGGATGGGTAGAAATTGCCCTGGCGGTTAGATGCAGGCATGAACAGTTGGCTTTAATAATTGGGTTTATCAACAAGCTGTAAAATATAGAATGTACAGGAATCACAAATATGGTTTGTTGTTTGTTCAGGTCTAAGTAACAGACAGAGGGGTTGGGTATTGTCCTGAAGGTCACGGTTTAAATTACACTTCAATTCAAACAGCATACAGCTTACTCCCCCCATCAGCAAGCAGTTGGAGTGCTGTCTGTAAGGTAACTGGCAAAACACCGTGCAGACTTCACTGCCAGGTATGTCGAGGAGGGAATTGTCAGTGCAGCAGGCCAGCAGCCAGTGGCTTATAGAGGGAGAGCTGGAGAGAAAATGAGACGGTCTTTGGTGGAGTCTGTTTGCCTGAAGGGGCCAGCTCAATATCTGGCAATGTTGTTTATCCGATTCCCCTCTGTCCCCATCCACCACTTTGTATTCTTACTATAGTTTCTCTGCTTACCTCTTTTGCCTGCTGTTCTCACCCTATTTGCTCGTGTTCATGTTCATTTCCACTTCTCTCAATTTTTTTCTGTCTCTCTCTAACTACTTACTGCATGTCCCCCCTCCCTCATTCCCTTGTTCCCATTTAGCTTTTCCTAAGAGGCTGTATCATGACCATAGTTTAATCCCTCAACGGGTCCAGTCCTTGAGAGACCAGCAGTCATGCGTGTTTATCTGTGCCCTGTGTCCCCAGGTAGCGTCCAGATAAAACCCTCCCTGTATGTAGTCTCCGGGTGATGAGATACTGTACACACTGTACACAAGTTGTTTATTTATCAAGCAGAGTATTCAGAACGAAAAGCGTAAATAGATGCGTTTTCATTTGACTGTTTTTATTGACGTTTTCCATTTATGCATAAAAACCCTGAAAGGGCAAGAATCTGAAAAACTCAAAATATGGCAAAAAAAATTATATGATTCAGAAATAAATGGTAAATGCAAGTAAGTGGAATGGAAACAGATTATGATTGTCTGCGTGTGTAGACCAATAAGGGGAATGAAATGCTCACTGAATTAATATAAGAAAAAAACCCTAAGTCACATTTTAGATTAAATAAGCAACATAATGGTCACTGTGACAAACCATGGAAGAATCTGAACACTGTATCCTTCAGGCCAGTGGTTAATTTTTTTTGGGAGGCTAAAGCTAGATTTAGGACTCTGTGACAAAAGCTCAGGTAGTATTTTACTGTATGAAAAACTGAGTTTTAAACCATGATGATGAAATGATGAAGATGAAGCAGTTCTGAGTATTCATATAAGACTGGTTGGAAATGTGTGTGGAAAAATTCACCTTTTAGTTTTGCCGATTTTCTGAAAATGTGGTTAAAATTTACAATGCATTTTGATGGAGATCCCCCAAGTTATTGTCTGGGAGGTTGTTGGTAAGAGGTAACAGTAGAGTCTAAGGAAAGGATTTTTATACGGTTTTTTGTGTATGTTTGGCCTAAAACTCTCTATAGTTGCATAGTTTATCCATTTTGCTGCATAAAATCAAATTATATAATGGATATATAAGTCAAAACAATACAGCTTTTAAATTCAATCTGAAAAAATAAATAAATTAAATAAATAAAAATTGCTTCCACTTTGCAGCTTTATATATGTCAATCCTTATTACTTCCCTTTTTATTTTTTCAGTTTTATTTTATTTTTTGGTCATTAAAGACAGGTCTGTTTTCACTATTATAAATATGGTCCCTTAGCCATCATTGGTTTATTTTTGCCGTCCATACCATTTTTGTTAATGAAAGAAACATTACTACATACTCTGCCACCTGCTTCACCAGGAAACCTCCTGGCAAACCACAGGGAAACCAATTTATACATCCTTCTGTGTATACACAGACATATGCAGCTCTATAAATGTCATTGCAATGGTTTGAGCTCTACCAGATGCATCTGTGTACTGTCAGAGGTGATACTGTTGACATTTCATGTTGTGAATAGAGGCGTTGTGTATCTTTTCACCTCATCTTGCCCCTCACTGATAAATCTAGCCTGTGTTTTTCATAGCAAGGTTACAGTTATAACTAACCTTCTAATTCACGTTTACAAATTACATGAATTTGTCATATTAGACTAATTGACTCACTGGCATTAAATTATTAAGTGTGAATTGCTCTTTGTGTATATGCAGAGGTGTTCAGTTTAACTTTACTATCACTCGTGTTTTTGTTCACCGAAAAGAATAAAAGCCAGGAATAGATAAAGTTAGTACCATTACTGTTCCACATGGTGTTGAAAGCTGCTCTCTGGAACACAGCGCTCCTCTACTCGCCAAGCACTAAACATTATAATTTTATGTCCATCTTTGACTTTTGTCAGTCCCGTTTCTCTTTCTCTCTCTTTTTTTTTTTTTTTTTAAACTTTTCTCTCCTCTAGTGCTCATCATGAAGTCAGTCAGGGGTGTTTTCATCACAGTATTTCATTAATTGTTTTAGTTTTTATTCTTTTAAACCATTATTTCTCACAATTTCATCAGAAAATGGATAGATGTGTTACTATGCATTCATAATTATTAGACAATCAGCAGTAATTTTCTATTTGAACATAGTACTTCATTTATTTTTGACTGCCCTTACTTTCTGTATAAGATGATGAAAAAACAGTGTTAATGCAGTGTGGCAGCTCATTTGAATGCAAGCGTATGTGTGTAAATGGAAGAGGGTGTGTTGGGCTCGTGTGTTACCCAGTGTATAAAAACAAGTGTATGTTTGTACTACATCCTCCTCCCCCGGACCCCTGCCAGGTCATGAAAAATGAATGAAGACCTGTGTGTGTGTGTGTGTT